>NW_018020835.1:41003-64147 GCF_002006095.1 Pseudomyrmex gracilis | reverse complement strand
ATTTTTATTCTTCTATATATATGTTGAAGTAAAAATTATATTTTACAGTTCGCTCAATTTTAAATTCCTTTTTTTTTTTTTTTTTTTTTTTTTTTGACAAGTCTGTTTTCGAAAATGTTTAAATTTTTACGTATTAACGTTATTACACAAATAATTGGTTAAGTGAATTTATGTAAAAAAAATTTCACACAGAATTTATGATAAAACAATTTGTAACGATCAAGGATTTCGATAGATCACCTCTCTCTCTCGCTCTTTCTCTCTTTCTCTCTCTCTCTCTCTCGTTGTACAGCAGATTAAAAAATACTATATGTATACTAACTATATTGTGAACAATTTAACGCACCGCTCGACAAGTATGTTCATCTCGGGAAAAAATGTCGGGGAATGTCCGGGGAAAAAAAAAACGTTCTCTAAAAAAGCTTTTACAGTGGAAAGCAAATAGAGGAGCGATGTCTGAAAAAAAAAAAAAGAGATTACAAGACGTGAAAAACCGTCAGTCCCAACGAGATAA
The DNA here is from genome assembly GCF_002006095.1 of Pseudomyrmex gracilis. Lineage (NCBI taxonomy): Eukaryota > Metazoa > Arthropoda > Insecta > Hymenoptera > Formicidae > Pseudomyrmex > Pseudomyrmex gracilis. The sequence continues at coordinate 63,633 of NW_018020835.1, read as the reverse complement.
CGCATAACGTGATACAGAAACAGAAACGTGATACAGTCACGGAGAACGCGGCCGCATAAAAGCCCGCTTCGAAATATCCGACGCAGTCAACCTTATCCGAAGGTTAAATGTTTGGAGAAAGGAAAAAGCTACCGGGAAAATGTCAAAGAGGAAAATAGCGAGAAGAGAAAGAAAGATCGAAGGTAAAAAAAAAAGAAAGAACTCGGGGAGAGACAAGAGTCCAAGACGAAAATGTAACTGAGAATTCTCCGGGGAAAAGGGTGTAAAGGAAGGTTAAATAAAAGAGTGAATAAAGTGTTGACGGGAAGATAAAGGCGAGAGAAGCAGTTCAGTGCATCACGTCGTCGGCGAGAAAACCGCGCTCGCTATACGCGTCATATTTGTATCAAATTGCTGATGGAAGAAGAAAAAAGGAGCGAGAGAAAGAGAGACAGAGAGAAAAAGAGAAGTGGCGCGAGCTAAAGCCTCGACTCAATTAGCAGCATCCAGTTTAATGAAAGCGGTCGCGGCGATCCAATAAAATTCTAATAAAGTTGCGCGCCGTGGTACAACCACCGAGAGAGAGAGAGAGAGAGCGGGGTGGATATGCGAGAAAGAAGAACGGAGAAAAAAAGAAAAGAGAAAGAGAGAGAGAGAGAGAGAGAGAAAAGGGACTGAAAAACGCGGAGAGAGAAATCGATGCCCGCACAGATGAGGGGTGAGGAGGTAAAGAGGCAAAAGGTGGAAGAGAGAGAAAACGGGTTTCGACGAACAGTAACATCAATGGACGCGGATTCGTATCGCGTTCGGACAATACGCGCCGCAGACACAAAAGTACGAATGTACGGCAAGGACCGCGAAAAAAACAGGGAGAAAACTATCCTCCCGCGGTTCTTCGCCGGGTATACTATATATACATACACCGGGCTGCGCTATGACGCGCAGCCTAGGCGGAAAGGAAAAAATTAAACTCCAATTCGTGCGATGAAACTGCGGAAGCGCGGTTGCATCCTCCGCGCGCGGTCTCTCAAATATTCTCGTCCATAAAATTAGAGATAATGCGTTTTGCAAAAGACGCATACGAAATGTTATCTTAACGATGATACATCTAATTTTGTTGTCTAATTCATGTACCATAAGTTTAAGTTTGTTTGAAAAAAAAAAAAAAAAAAAAAACGTTCTGGCAAACAAAAACTTTTTAAAACATTATTTTTTTTACAACAATTGCGAGAACAATCTAATTAAATATTAATAGATATTAAATAATAAGTACTCTCTCTTCGTAATCGGTTGTAAAACAATGTGTCTATACTAAAGTTTTATGCATTTCTAAGTGTCTTATTTTTCTTCGCACGCGCGTAGTAAAAGTGAGAGGCATTTTCTCGTGCGATCCGCTCTCCGCCGACATACACGCTGTTTGTTCAAGAGATTATTCCCTGGCTTCGTTATTATATAAATATTGCGACTGCAAATGGCGCGGAGTGTTGCGAATAATCTCGCGTGAAATAATTCAATCTATGTGACAGCACTTCGCGAATACGGTCGTGGGTGGAGGAAGAACGTGTGGAAAAAAAGCAAACTCGGCGTTGCGCGACAAAGTGTCCGTTTTACGAGTAGAAAACAAATCCGGTAGAGCAATTTTGCGCTCGGGAAACGCGTACATCCTGTCGTCTGATTCCTACCAAAAGGGCTTTTGACATGCCAACCCCTTTATTCGACAGGTTTCGTCCATCTATCCCTCCCGCTGTATCGTCGCGCGTTTAAACGGACGCAACGTGTGCAATATATCGACGCGATACCTCGAAGCAGCTCGAAATCCGGTCGAACGACTCGTCAATGCGACACGCGTCGATGCTTCCGCACAAAAGGCTCGGGACTAAATAAAAAATACGCATTTCACACGCCGTATCCTCGTAAAACTCACTATTTGAGTTCACAATAAATGTAACACCTTTAATTTTACACATTAAAATTACACATATACGTGATTTAACATCTTATCTTATCTTTCCTGTATTAAAAAAGGCATGTGTACCGAGAAGTCCGCGTTTGAAGGCGAATATATCGCACCTATTGTTGCCTCTTTTCCGCGTTGCCGATTGATTGGTTGGTTGATCGAGTCGAATTGAATCGATAAGATCGAGAGAGTAAATAACGAAAAGCGATTTTGAGACAGTTCGTCGTATATGTAGAGAAAATTAAAAACGTAACTAAAGTCACGTGACAGAAAAGAGTAGAAAAACAACACGTGAAAATAACGTGACTGTAATTTATATTATATATAACATTATAATATTATACTTTATATTGTATTATATGTATTATATACATACTACAGTAATGTCACTGACCTCGGCCGCGCGGCCTTGGCGGGAGGGGTCACTGACCTCGGCCGCGCGACCTTGGCGGGGTCACTGACCTCAGTCGCGCGACTGCGGTGGAGTCACTGACCTCGGTCACGCGACTGCGGTGGAGTCACTGACCTCGGCCGCGCGACCTTGGCGGGTACTGACTTTGGTCACGTGATTACGGTGTGTGTGTGTGTGTGTGTATTATATACAGTTATAGAATATTATATATAATATATATAATATTCTCTTATTTACTTTTCTCCCTGTCACGTGATTTTAGTCACACGGTGTTTTTCTACTCTTCCTTGTCATGTAACTTTAATCACGTGTTGTTTTTCCACTCTTCCCTCTCACTATTTTTTGAGTTTAATTTTCATGCGTTATTTCTGACATCTCTCAAATGTTTATTAGATTTTTTGTAAGACGTATATATACTAGCTGTTATCGTGGTGACACAATTTGTGCTCGCTGCAACGTTAAAATAAAAATAATAATAGCGTGCGCTTGTCTGTGTTGTGCTGGTATAATAAAAAAATTAAAAATATTTTGAACCTCTTAAAAAATTCAATATTTCTCTGTTTCATTGAACTTACGCCGCGTTAAGAGTCTTCAACTTCATCATATCTTCTTCTACATATCTCTACGACATATCTGTTTCCTCTAACGCGATTTTGCGAAAAATTCGGCGAACATATAAGAACGCAATTAAACGGCACACGTGAACGTGATCCGGCATATTCTCCGCTCTAATTTCCAACACCCGAGAGAAACGGATCCCTCCACCGCGGGCGCTCGTTAGACTATATCGAGTCTAATCTCATCTACCGTAGCGGAATCGCGTTCACAAACCGCTGTCGAGCAACGGGAATCGAATAGCGTGAACTGCCGCTCGCCGTCGCCGCATCGTTCCAATCCCAGGAACGAGTGTGAACAGGATGGAGAAGTGCAGAAACGCGGGAAAATGGGGCGAGACGAGAGGGACTCGAGAAAGACGGGGAGAAAGAGAGAGAGAGAGAGAGAGACGTCGAACAAATACGATTTCGACGACGATCGACCGTTCCGGGCTCACCGCATTTCGTCGACGTGTTAATCTCTTTATCTCTGTAGCTCTCTTTTATATACGCGCCCGCCAATTCTCTCGGGTTTCCCCGGGGCTTCTTCCTTTCGCTCTCTTTTCTCCGCGCGCGTCTTGTTCCTACTCTTTCTTTCTTTCTCTCTTTCTCTCTCTCTCTCTCGCTCATTTTTCTCCTTTTTCTTTCTCTGTTTCTCTTTTTTTCCCCTATTCTTTCACGTCCCTCCTTTTCTCGAGATCTTCGACTTCCGCCTGTCGTTTCGTCTCGCGCTCGTTCCATTTACTCGGTTTCCCCCTTCCCCATCGATTCTGCGAGATTTGCGAGAAAGCTGAGTCGGTATCTTGATACGGAAACAGTCGGAAATAACTGGCTCCGTTTCTCCTTTTTTTTTTTTTTTTTTTTTTTCCCCGTCGTCAACGATTTTATGCCTCGTCTGCGGGGCATGCGGAAGAATTTCAAATTCGTTCGACCGTAATTTCGTTAATGACGCGATCATCTGCACGCTGCGATTAAATATCTGTTTCGAAGAAAAGTTGCGAGTTTTGCAAGTGATTAATCACGAGATTGCTTAGGAGAAGCGCGTATACCTAACATATATGACACAAATATTAAATAAAATATTACGTACAATTGTTGGAAAAAAAAAAAAAAACAAATTGTCAAATATCAAATTATTTTATTCGCGATATTTACCAATTATTTATTTACGACAAGCTTTCTTCCGCAATACAGACGTAAAGGTGTTCATTACCTTTTTCTAGGTAAAATTCTAGGTAATCTATTGTCTTCTCAATTCGCTTCCAACGCATGGATATGGAGGTACGGCCTCGCGCACTTCGATCGATCGTTAAACGCAATGCGTGTCAAATACACTTTGCTTCGCGCGCGCTGCCATTATCACGTGCCGAAGCGACAGATTTACGACAGCTCTCAGCACAGCCAGAGAACCCAGGAAAATCGTGAAATTTATAAATCCGTTTGCACACGTACGCGCGCATACACATCGCGATGTGTCGCACATAGAAACTCGCGCGAGGGAACACGCAATATATTAAGATATTGATGAATTTTTTTTTTTTTTATCTTGCTACTCCGCGCAAATAATTCGTGTATTTTTGCTTTTCGACAGTGAAAATATATATTGGCAAATGCACATATCTAATTAATTTCCGTAAAAATTTAATTTTGTGTAACAGAGTCTCGAACTATTTTGTCGAAATGAAATATATTTAATAATTAAGGATAAGGTCCAGTATAATTGCTATACGAACAATTATACTGGGTGTTCGTGTATTTTTGTTATTGAAAAGACACGTTTGAATTTCATCGTTGTGACAGAAAGAACATTGTATACATGTATGAGAGAGGGAAACAATATATATATGTATATAAAAGAGAAGCAGAGGTGTCACATAACCACAGTAGATGTAACAAGTGTGTGTTAAAATCAAAATCAACGTTACTAATTTATGATATAGTGACATACATGGTGTTTGTGATTCTTTGTTTCTCCGTAATATATTAGGTAAGAATTAATTTCAAAATAACTATTATATTTGTTTGTTGAGAAAATTAATATGTCTTGTTTGTAAATTAACAATCGTATTTATATCATACAGACAATCACTGAAGAAGATCTGAATCACAGATCGAAACGTCTGATCAATATTTAGAAGAATAAGGTAACATTTATAAAAAAAATACACGAACACCCAGTATAATTGCTCGTATAGCCTTATCCTTAATTATTAAGTTTTTAACGAGTATATATATATAATTATGAAGTATCCCGAGTCGAAATTTAGCGTCTACATTAAACCTCAATTTTTTTTTTGGAAAAAAGGAAATTTCAGACGTATAGCAGCGTCAAAGTAGCATCTACTTTTTTTCTTACTTCTACTTTGAGCTTATCAGAGCCTATCTTGAGCCTATCAGAGCCTGCAATGCGCAGCCTGATCTGAGAATTAAACCTTACTTTAAAACTTTAGCAGAAAAAAAAGAAATTTCGGACGTACAGCAGCGTCAAAGTAGGATCTACTTTCTCTCTTACTCCTACATAAAAAAAAGGAATTGAGGTTCAATGTAGACGCTAAATTTCGACTCGGATATACTTGGAATCTCAAGTGCGTAATGTTTCATTTGCCGTACCTGTAAGATACTGCTTTTCACTTTTTATCCTTTATAATTCAAAAAAAAAAAAAAAAACGTTTATGTCCCTCGATGTTCAGAAAAATGAAAAGATTCGAATTTAAGAAAGCTTGTGTGATAAAAAGTCACAAGGCCGGAATGGGAACACGCCGTGCGAGCATATCTTCCGAGCCGGGACCATCGTATTGCTTTATTACGAGCGCCACGTGCGCGCAGAAAACTGTATGTTTTACATCTGTTCGCGCGTCTAACGCGCGCCGTGCCGCTAAAATAGAGTCCGCGGCGTTTATCAAGCGCGGTGTGTCTCGGAGATACATAACACCATAACCGCGCGCGGTACCCTGTAGTTATTTGGACGCCACAACGCGCTGGTTATTTTCACGGCGCCATAGCTTTCAAATGAGAGAGGGAGCTGACGCGCGCGCTTGGCGTTGATGGCGAAATCGCGCGACGACGATACAATAAATCGAAGAAGCGTAATAGTCGCGCAAATGGAAATGGGAAATATAATCGCTGATTGCTCATCCGCGCTCGCGCGTTTCTCACCCCCCGCAATAAATTGCGCGCACGATAAAGTTTTCTCTCATAAATTATTTTCACGCGCAATTGTTACATTAAAATTATCAAACGCTCGCACACCGATCGATCGATAAAAATAAGACTAATTAAATTTTTCTGTTTATTAATTCGCGTTTTGCCAGCTGCGAAAAAAAAAAGACTTTTCGATATACATCTTTTTCCGCCGCGAGATAAAACACGCACGTCACGCAACGAGAGAACGATTTAGAATGTCCTAATTCAGCCTCTTTCAGCCGAGTGAAAATATACTCGTGCCGCACATCCTTCGCAGGACGATTGACAGGAAGAAAAGAGACGCAGGATTGTTGAGGCGGGCTGCGTCGACAGCTGTCAGTCACAACACGCGCACGTCTCTAAGCCTTTCTCTCTTTCGTTCACTTTCGCCATCGAGATTCCCTCCCATTTTTTTCTTTCCCTTTTCATACACACGAAGATCCGTCCTTTCCCTCTGAGTAACAAAAAAAAAAAAATCTTTATTTTTCTCGTCCTTCCCAATCGTCCCGTGACAGCTACGATAAATTTCTCGCAAGATCGTTCCCGCGATGCGACGAGCAAACCGTATTCCGACTTAAATAACTTTCGAGACATTTATCGTTCAGTTATTTATAACTCGCAAAACTGTATTAAAATCATCTTTTCTGCGTCTGACAAGTTTTATTACAAAAATCTCTGCCGCACTCTTCGCGCAAGACTATCTTCGCGCTGATTTTTTTTGATAAAAAAAAAAACTGGCAAAATAATGAAAATTCTTCATCAGACTGTCTCTCTCTCTCTCCGCCCATTTCTCACACTAACGAACGAACACGCGCGGAACGAGACTCGCTCACGCGAAGGAAAATGGCGATAATTGAATGAAAAGGCGAGCGCCGCGGCGAGCGAGAAACGCGCGTAACAATTTTGCGCGCCGAAATCGGATTAGTCACGCCGGGCGACAAAGTGTTATACTCGCGGTGTATGTGCGTTCGAATTACACGACGGAAAATTACAGGAGAATAAAGGCCAGTTATGACGGCCACGAGTTGAGTTTCGAGGTAGCGGCAAAGCGCGCGCGACGCCCTCCGATTAATAATCGATACGCGGACTTCGCTCTGCCCGCGTGCCTGTATTAAATTTCATTTGTTCATACTCGATAAACGGATAAATCGCGAAAATCGCGCGCCGTCGAGGCGCGTAACAGCGTTCGCGCGAAACTGCAATCAGATTTGCCCAAAATTTGTGTCTGCGAAATTTGCACTACTCTATTATTCGAAAAAAAAAAAAAAGATAACAAGATTATACGCTATTAGTTTTTTTCTTTTTTTTTTTAATCACAGTCTAATTTTTCGTTCGGAATAATTGTTCGAGTGAAGCGTGAAGATATTGTACTCGCCATTTTTTAATAATCGGAGCGCTTTTATATCTCCGACAAATAAATCGCCGCATCGTTCCGGAGCCGGCTTAGATCATTTCGGACGGCTGCTGGATATTCGGCGGCTGCGGAGATTGAACTCCAGCCAGCTCGGAATAGAGAAAAAACCTGCCACAGCACTGAATTTATTATTCCAGATAGGCGATATATAATGCGGCAAACTTCTCGCGATGCGGCGGAAAAATCGGACCGAGAGTTCCGCGAACCGAGTCGTTACTCTCCGAGAACTTTCCCCCGATGTCTTTTCTCCGAGTTAAAGTTCTACCTCCCTTCCCGTTAAAGAATTCGACGCTGGTCTCGCGACGACGTCCGAATACTTTTTTTTTTTCTGGAGATTTGCGGAGCGCGCGACATTTGCGAAGGCAAATTAGTCGACGATATTCTGTTTACGAGCTCCGTATATCGGAGCAAACTCGAAAAAACTCGAGTTAACGAATAAGGAATATTTATCGTTTCAAGGATACATTGCGATAAATTATCGTTAAAAAGTTTTTAAGACGCAAATGCACACGTACGCGAAAATTGATAACAAGCGTGAATGCGCGATGCAGATTTTTCGCGAATTTTTATGCCAGATTTTTCTAGTCTGCGCTAAAAGTCGAAATGCTTTTTTTTTTTTACTACGCACGAATCTAAATCTTAAGCACAATGTTCACTTATACGCCGGGGAGCATTTCGGGAATAGATATTTGGTGGATTTTTATCTCTGTTGTACGTACGGATTTTCTTGATCCCAAGCCATTCTCGACGAAAGCACGCTGAATTTTTTAAGACGGGATTCGAGATACATTTCGTAAAACGCGCACGATGCCGACGTCTCCAATGATATCACGTGAATTATGCATTTTATTTCAGATTTCCAAATGTCTGTCAACGTTAAGTTTTATCATTATTAAAAAATATTATTAAAAAATATTTAACAGAACAATGGCTCTTAGAAGCAGACACGGATGTAGAGGTGCAAATTTTAACTTTGTTTATTGTAAAAGTAAAAGTAAAACGTTTTCGACCTGTGGTTTAGGTCATTTTCAATACAATAAAGAGTGCTGGTAATTATAACGCCGATGTCGACAGACTATAAATGTTCTAGTGGAGGCCGCAACGTACAAGTAAGAACTGACAACTGGCTTGTATTGAAAATGACCTAAACCACAAGTCAAAAATGTTTTACTTTTACAATAAACAAAGTTAAAATTTGCACCTCTACATCTGTGTCTGCTTCTAAGAGCCATTGTTCCGTTAAATATTTTTTAAATTGTTGAAACAAAGTCAAAAATTTGCATCTCTACATCTGTGTCTGCTTCTAAGATTGTTCTGTTAAATATTTTTTAAATTGTTGAAGCTTTACACACATCAAAATTATTTATCATTATTGTTGTATTTTATTATTATTGTTTTTTTTTTTTTTTTTAGAAACTTTAATTACAATTTCGAAAATGCGTGTAACGTCAATCAATAATTTTGTATAACGCACAGAATAATCGAAACTTTCTTATTCAGCTTGTTTGAAATTCCCGAATCGAAACGCGCGACTTTCTTAAGAGCAAAAAGTTTGTTGGTTTTTTTCAAACTGAATCCCCGTGCGCGCGCGAAGAGTAAAAGTTTTCAAATAGAATTTCCTGGCAGGAAATTACACGAACGATATTATAAAATTATTCATGACAGAAAGAAAAAGAGAAACGCGCGGATTTACAGTACGAGAGAAGAAGAGTCAATGAAACCTAATCTGTAACCCGCAAAGCGCGCGAATTGATACAAACTTTTGCTGTGATAACTGAATTCTATCCGCATATATCTCTCTATTGCGCGAATCTTGAGCTTTGATCGAACTTCATTAGCGCTCAACTGACCTTCGGCAAATATTATCTTATTAATACTCTCTTGCGTCTCTTGGGAAGAGATTCTCCTGTACCACGGGGCTTGATTGAGACCTGACTCTGACCCGATGCGCGCTCTCTGAATTCCTGATGAAGTTATATTGAAATTGCTAATGCTACAATTTTGCGGCCGCTAAAAGAGAATAACTCGATTGAAAATTTTCCCGAGTTTACATTATTATTGAGATTTTTTTTAATAAAAAAAACAATTGTGATACAATTGTATTACTTTTCATTATGTTTCTTCACGAGAATAAAAGACTTTGGCTTGGAAAATGTGAAATACTCTTAAATCAATATTTATCAAATATTTCAAACATTCTATTCTATTTTTCAATAAGTATATTTGAAGTACCCCCTTCCCTCTTTTTGCTGTTTTCTTAATTCTATTTCTTATTAGTTCTTATAAATATGTATTTATTCTTATATAAATCTGTAAATAGTCGGCATTTTTTCTTTCTCTTCTCCTCCAGAATAATTCTTTTCTTTCGTTCTAAAGTCTAAGCTAAGATTAATATCGGATTTGTGTAATCTCGAGCGCATCGCTCTTGCCTGATCTGTTAAAACAAATGGAGGCTTTAAAGTTGACTTTAGATTTTCGCGCAACTCATCCGCGATCGCGCATCATCAATCACACAGAAAACTTTCGCGTTGATTTTGGTTTTAAGATAAGAAAAGTACAAATACAACATCAAAACTCTTCAATAAACACAAAATGTCTGATAAATAAAGAATTAAAATTTAATTTTAATGCAAAAAGATCTTTTTCCAATTTTTTTTTCCGACCCTAAAATATGTCCTTTCTATGTTCAACGTAAGATCTTTTTTAACCTCAGGTTTTCTCACATCTCACTCTCGTTCTTTGATCCCCCCTCCTCCTCCTGGCGAACACGAGAGAGATTTAAACTCAAATTTAAACTTTTGGGCAAACCCTACATGGGTACGTTGTCCATCACGAAAAGCCACTAGGGCGTGTCTGGATAAAGGGCCAGGAGTTAGTGGAGCTTTTTTCGATAGCAATATTTTTCTTGTCGGATACGCGAACGTCCGGAAGCATAAATCTTCGACAACACGATTCATTGTTCTTTCGCCGAATGAATTTTTGCGCTTTTTTTTCTACATATCGACCATTCTCTCTATCAAAAAGAGCTTTTTAATATTATTCAGTTGCATTGCCATCACTACAAATTAATATGTCTATTTTCACAGAAAACTATCGATTATCTACAAGTGAATAATATAAAAATTAGACTTACTTTTTAGAAATAAAACAAAAAAAAACATTGAGAAAAAATAAATACAATATCTACACGGAAAAAAAATGATGTTGAATCAACAGTATCAGTTTCAATTGAAATATATCCTGTTGATGCAACATCAATATTATTGCACTATACACAGCAGATAGTTGCTTTAAGAATCTAGACATTAAATTAATCGCATACGCAATTGAATGAACTATTTATTTTTGTGGCAGCCCGTGACGTCAACTTTAATTGAAGCAACTCCATTTTTTTCTGTGTAAAAATAAAATTAACTTTTTTAATCATTTCCGTTTCTAACGCTGGCTATTTATCGTCGAAATATGTATTTTTGCTGCCGTATCCAATGAGGAAAACGTAAAACCGCGTGTCTGTGAAAGCTTATAAGCTGTATAGATAAGCAACCGTTTTTTTTTTTTTTTTCATCACACACAATGTCTAATTTTAAAAAACAAGAGGACGAAAAAATACCGAGCAATGAAACGGGTTTTAGTGGGTACTGTTCGCGGTAACCTACATCTTTTGTTTGGCGACCCCAAGCTTGTCTCATCATCATTGCAGACTTTTTTCGTTCGAAGCGATGAAAGAAAGCATCACAGAAAGAGAGAGTTCACGATAATGTGTGTTCTTCCTAGTTATACAAGAAAACGCAGAAGAGAACTATATATAGTTGTACAAGAAATAACGCAAAAACGAATTGTAACACGTTTTCTCAAACATGTACAATAACAATAAAAAAACAAATCTAACCTACACACCGTTTTTTAACGTTTTCTCTTTTTTTAAATAGCAAAGATTGTTCCGCGTTCAAACAACAGAAATTCTCGGCGAAGACGTCGCGAGATACCGGCGTTCTTTTTATTAAAACTGAGAAGTATATAAATTTTCAAGAATCCCGAGAGCGGACATTGTTTATACGCGGCGGAAAATTAATTTTAAGATTTTAGTTGCGAAAAATATTTAAATGCCGAACTACAAAAAAAAAAAAAAAAAAAAAAACGGGAGAAGCATTTAATTGGCATCCGAATTAAATTCCCGCTTAAGAAAAAATTGCTGCAAATTGATCAAAGAACGTGCTGTAAAAAGGAATGTAGCGGAGCAGCAAAAGCCCAGGCAGCGCGCGCCCCATCTCTGTGTTCTCGCACAGTGCGCCTGCGATTTATCCGCCCCCCCCGCGGCTCCCCTCTTGCCATCAAAATTTCCAGCAGCTCGAAGATTGTAATCGTCGCCTAATTGTTCTCCGCTACTACCTCGAGTACTTTGCAAAACCTTCGCAAACTTCGTACGCGCGCGCACGAAGGCTCAACTTACTATTAATTACTGCTGCAAGCACTCTCGGGGACGCGCGTCTCTCGCGAAACAGGAGTTCGCATCCTCTCTCACGGGGGAGAGGAACACATAAGAGGATGGGAGAGAGAGAGAGAGAGAGAATCGGGGATCATTAAGAATTACTCCGTAGGGAGGCGTTTCGACGAAAACACTTGCTCGCACTAACCCATATCCTTTGTCCGGCCGACTCGTCGCACAACACAGTCTTTTTTTTTTCTTCTTCTTCTTTTTCTTTTTCTCCTACCTCGTTTCGACCATTTGCAGTGATAGACTCGCGCATATATCCGACCCGGTTGTGTCGCGCGCGGAATTTCCTTCGGAAATTACGACCGACTTCTGTGCATAACTCTCGTGTTCTCTCTCTCTCTCTCTCTCTCTTTCCTTCCTCATTTTTCCTCCTCTTTTCCCTCGCAATCTGTTCCATCTCGCAGGAGAGCAGAAGAGAGAAAAAAGATTACTAACAAAGAACAGGCACGAAGGGGATGAAAAAAAAAAACGTGTATCAGAGACACGCTCTGGATACTTGAAAGGTGAGGAAGAAACAACAATTGCTGCAGGTGCTGCACGTAGGAGCAGGAAATGAGATATATATGTGTGTGTGTGTGTGTGCATGTGTGTGTGTATGTAAGTAAGAGAGAACGACAAGGAAGGAAGGAAAGTAGAGAAAAAAGGGGGAAAATCTCCGATTCCACTACTACGACGGACAATGAATGCATCCGGCGTCGGGGGATATGTTCTAGTTTCCCTCTGTGCTTCTACACTCTTCGACAACGCCGCCGAGAAATGCGTTCCCTCTACCATCACAGCCGCTATCCCCCCGTTCGGGGGTTGCACACCCTTCTCTCTTTTTCTACGGTTCTACGTTTATTTTGGCACGTTCTCGCGTTTCCATGCCTTTCTTCTCGCGACGAAAAAATCTCCGGGGATGATTGTTCGAATTTTTTTTATTTTTTTTTTTATCAGTCATTTCTGCCAACCGAACGACGATATTTCGAATTTTATTATCGTTAGTTATATATGTTGTTCCGATTCTTCTTGTAACAAGATATTGAAAATGCCTATCAATGAAATCGCTGAGGATTCTTCCGGAATCCTTACCGCGCTTTTATATTTCGTATTTCATATATATATATATATATATTTCGTGTTTCCCTCGCATCTGTTCAAATATCGCAATATAAGAATCGTTCCGTCTCCCTTGACAAAAAGAAAAAAAAAGACTCGGTACTTGCGTTTCGATCGACGCGAATATACGCATCGCTCCGTGTAAAATTGCGACATATCTGCCAGTATATGTATATATATATATATATATATATATGTGTGTGTGTGTGTGTGTGTGTGTGTGTGTGTGTGTATATATATATATATAACGAGAAATAAAACGGCGTCGTTGCCCTTTCGCGCCCTACCCGCGCCCCGTTCTTGTCGTTCTTCCATTTAGGGATAATGTCGTCTGCGGCCTATCGCTTTGTCGCGGCTCTAAAAGCGAAGTACATCGCGTTGCGCTCAAGTGCAATCAATGCCATTCCCGTCTCGCGACCCACGCGCCGCTCTTTATTTAGAGGAAACTTCACAGAAACGCGCGGAACACACAAAGTGACACAAAGCGGGCACGCGAGATGAAGCGCGAGAGTCATGATAATAATGTTAAAATCAACTCCGAAATATTCCCGAATTTTAGTAGTTTTTCCCCGCTCGAGAAAGAGAGAGAGCAAAAAAAATATTCAAATGTCAAAAAAAAAAAAACAAAAATTAATAAAATCAGAAAACAACGTGTGCAAATAAAAAATCCTCAGAATAAAGCGCGAAAATTTACGTACGCGTTTTGTATATCTTTCTGCAATTTTTCATCTTCCAAATCGGATAATAATTAAATTACACGAATCACATACCCTGAAACTGCAGAAATCCTTCTGCGAGATGTTCTGAACAATCGAGGCCACGTAAAGATCCACTTACCTGAAACAACAAAAATACAGTAGTTATTCAAGTTCTAAGTAGTTAAATAGGACTTTTAGAGTTATGAACAGATAATTGAAACCGTATGTATGCAGAGATAGAAAGGGTGGATATTCTCACGGAAAAGTTCGCATCGAATAAACCCCCGTCGGGGGAAAAAAAAAATCCGCCGTATATTTGCACGGAAGTCAGCGAATTGTATAATACGAAAAAAAGTTTATTATGTAGCGCGCAAGTTATCCAAAACGGATATAACATAAATCAGCTCCCGTGAGCGAGACTGGCCATTAATCTATCCCACGGGACGCGCCTTGAAGCAGCTTTTCAATAAGCCAGTGGGACGCGGTGAGAATCCGAGGGTTATGCAAACTCGCGGCGCGTAAATCACCAAATTAAGCAAACAAGCGTCTATTATAAGGGTACGCGCCGCTAACCCCCATCGGCAGTTCCCACGTTAGAAGCGCTCTTGTCGCTTCGGTATATATCCCGGCGCGATGGGAAAACCGCGACGGGGGATTATCATCCTCCGAAAATCGCGAAGCGATAGTAACCAGAGGCGAAACGGGGGGGGGGGGTGAAAAGGGTTTTCGTGACAAAAACACGACAAGCGCGAACGAATGGCTCCCAGACTCCCAGACCTGTGTCCAGGGCTTCGAGCCCCGTGCTTGAAACTGTTAAATCTGCGGGAGGGTAAGTCTCGTGCAATATATCCATTTAATATGTTAAATACAAGCTTCAACTCTCCGATGTATAGCGTTATTTGTATTATCCGCGCATTATAATATAATTAACACCGCACACGCGAAATATTATATTGCTCAAATTTGATATACAAGGGATGTTAATTAATACATCGCGCTGTAAACTACAAGATTCCAATTATCGGCGACATAATTAGGTTTACAAATGAAGAAAACTAAAACGCGTTAAAAAAAATTATCTGCGCGCACGTATATCATATATATATCATTTCACGTGCTTGATTAAAATTTCTCTACAACGCGCACATTGCGGAAACATATACATTTGATAGCTTAAAGCGGCATTAAAATGTTCTCTTTTTTTTTTTTTTGTTTTTTTTTTGTTTTGTTTTTTTGTCCATGTTATATAAAAGTTTATCTCGCAGTTTTACATTACATAATTGCTCTCGCGCACGCTGCAGCAAATCCGGGGACGATAAACGACGCACACGCTACGCTACTGAATGCGCATCCCTTTTTCGAGGGTGGTGCATTGCACGCCGGTGATATACGACGCGGCGCGGCGCGGCGCACGACGCGATGAAAATGAACGAACGAACGAACGAATGAATGCGCCCGGTAATTTGCGTAAAATGAATTTAATCTCGTGAAAACGGACCGCGCGTGATTTGCGCCCCGTCGTTGCGGGGGATCTCCAACATGTTTCCCCCGGTACAAACGGGGGCGCGCACTCAAATTTGATGTATTATATATAGTCGAACAATCGGAAAGCCCCGGAAAAACGGAATTTACAAACACAAGTAGTCGAATAGGGTGTACATTCATAATCAATGGGAAACACGATCGCAAAATCTATCCCGTTTACGCGTTTTGCCGCGATTAGTTCGGATAAGAGAGTTTAAACCGGCATATAAGGGGATGAATCGCGCGAATATATATCATTCGTGCCGATGAATAGCGGAAACTTGGAGAAAAGTTCAAGCCAAGGACCACGCCTCGGATTAACTTGAGCTCTCGTCTCTCTCTCTCTCTCTCTCTCTCTCTTAAGTTGGACCGGTTTACTTTCGTTGAAAAGTTTCTATATATAGCGCACGAACTTTGAATTTCGCAAACTGAAACGAACAATTTCGGCGAAATCTCGGCGATGATGATTTCGGGAGAGATAGAAGTCACTTAATAGCTCCAACGGTAATGGGACACTCAGCACACATATTCACCGAGAGAGAAAGCCCGACGTTCATCATATCCACGAATATCCCGGCGATTTCGGCCAATCATCAACCCTCGATTATGCGCGATGAAGCGAACTCGTAATACGCTCACCACCCGTACCGACGCATATGGACCGTCGCACCGCAAACGAGGGAGAGAGTTCTTACGTGGGATATAGACCACCGCTGCTAGGGGGGATGACGGATCCGGGAGCGTGCCAAATATGTACACAGGCCGACGGGCACGCGGATATTCCCGTGGCTTGTGCTGACGAGTGTCTCCTCGGAAAACACGGAGAGAGAAGAGCCTCACCACCCTCGCTCGTCGGACAGCGAGACGTGTATTTCGAGCTCAACCAACTCCACCGGAGAAACCGGCATATGTATAGTTCATAATACACACTCGCAATCAGTGTTAAGTACGCAGTCTCTCTCTCTCTCCCCAGTTTCTTCCCTTAACCCCTACTACCGATCTCCCCTGTTCCGCTGTCGAGGTCCACCCACGTCGCGACCCTAAAACTGAGCAGTCCCAGTACTGAATCCAGAGCCGAACACGACATTTCGCCCCTTTTTTCTTCCACGCTATCACGAGAGAGAGAGAGGGAGAGATCTATCCATCCCCCGATGCAACGTGCGAGCACACGCCAAAGTGTAGACATAAGAGAGCATTCAACGATGTACGGGGGGAAATACGAGGATCGTGAATCTCTTTGCACCTGCGTTGAATGCGTCCCGCCTTTCAGGTGAAATCCGAGCGAAGTGTGTACAGTGATACCGAACCCTGTGCAAGCGTTGATCGCATACCCCGTATTTATTGCCCACGTGTCTGTGTATCTTTATCGAGTTCGCTAATAAATTGACGGGGAAGACACGGCGCAGCTGATGGCACATAATTCACAGAGAGTGAGATGTGTCTCAGAATTTTTTTTTTTTTTTAATTCGCTTCCCGAGTCGAAATTTAAACCCTACTTTACAGGAAAAAAGGAAATTTCGGACGCATAGCAGCGTCAAAGTAGCATCTATTTTTTCTCTTACTCCTATTTTGAGCCTATCAGAATCTATTTTGATCCTATCAGAACCTGCAATGTGCAATCTAAGCTGAGAATTGAACCCTACTTTAAAATTTTAGCAGGAAAAAAGGAAATTTCGGATATATAGCAGCGTCAAAGTNGGATCTACTTTCTCTCTTACTCCTACACCGAAAAAATTGTATTCTTGTTTTGAGGATATCCCACTTACTTTAAGTATATTTGATACTAAAATAGGCGCCAAGAAGAGTTTCTTATTTTAAGAGGAAAATCCTCTAAATAGTAATATTGATAAGAATATATACTGATTAGAATATAAAAAGCCTCTGTAGAAAAACATATATATCTCACTATCGAAAAAGACTATATATTCTTGAATAAAGAATATATTTTTAAATAAAGAATATATTCTTAATTTCGGAAGAATATCATTTAAAATCTTTAAGAAGATTTTTTAAGTATCAAATCTTCTACTTACAAGAATATATAATTTTTTCGGTGTACATAAAAAAAGAGGAATTGAGGTTCAATGTAGACGCTAAATTTCGACTCGGGTTAACACGAGATTAATAATAAATACGAAAAACAAATAAAATAACAAATATATATAGAATGAAGACGGTGCAAGTGTTATTAGACGTTATACTGTTTTTAAACAAATATTTATAAATATCCTCCTCTCTTCTATTTTTATTTTTGTCAAGATACAAATTTTGAAATTAAATTAAAACACGTCTTTATGTGACTAATGTGAATTCGCGAATTTTGCAATTCAAGATAGCGTTATACGTATAAATATTTATTTAGAAAGTGTATGTGTGCGCACGTACACACACACATACACATATACCTATATATATAAAATATATTTATACACAAGTCTTTCAGATTTTAATTAAGATTCGCGTTGGTAATTTCTTGAGCGTATGGAAAAAAGAAAAAAAAACGAAACGCCGGTACGCGAATCATCGTTGCGTAAATTTGGATGTCGCCTGCTAATTCGGCTGATTACAACCGGCGTCTGTGACTGCGCGCTACCGAGACTGCATTTGCATATATGCATCTTTGCATGTATGCAGATTGTCCCCCGAGAGAATTGCATCCACCTCGAAATCTATACGCAGTTATGTGTGCACAGGAGGAACGATGCCGCTAAGGGACTGATTGTGCCTGGACGCGCGCGTTCGTCACGCGTGTGTGATTCCAAGCAAATAACAACACACAACGGTAACGTTTGTTAACACAGAGATCCGATAAAAAAAAAAACAAAGTAAACTCTCGAACATCGTATTAAAAATAAATTTATCAATCTATCGATTCAAAAATAAACATATATAAAAAATAAAACAGAATATAAAAATCGAGAATTGTTGATCTCAACAACGTGTATGTCGTCCTATTTCCGACATTCGCGATCGCGCGCGTGTGCGCGCGTCGAGATCATTACGTGCGAACGAAGCCGCAATGACTGCTTCAATTTTTCGCATCTCTCGAAACAACAGGTCAGTAATCACAATGAAACACACTCGCTACCATCAGTTTCGACCGTGTATTTTCCATTTCGCTCGAATTACATCGCACAACAAACATTCGATCTGATCAATCGCATCGGCGCATCCGAGATAATTGCGTTAATGACTGCTAATTTTTATCCAATTAACGTACCTCGGTCCCTGGCAATCAAAGCTACGGCTTAATAAACCCCCGCGCACAGATTGAATTGCAAACTAGAGGGAGAGGGGGGGGAAGAGAGGATTAATGTAGATACGTAATATACGTAATCTGCTATACGCGCAAATCGCTTCTAAAGAACTCACGGTGTTCGCGCGTGTGTGTGTAGAGAGGCAATTAATTACCGAATAATGTTTTCATCGCGGTACCGCGGATACACATTTACTATATATATATATTTCCGACGATAATTACTCTCGCAAAAGAAATTACAAACAGTTCATTTATCGCGCGAGAAAAATATATAAAAAAACTCTTAAAAAACTTTACAAATTATATAAATTATGGCAATTTATATGGGGTTCTCTCTCTCTCTCTCTCTCCCTCTCTCTTTCTGTATTTGAAAGGGATATTGATTTTGGCGAGTCACAAAATATATCTTAATGTTAATGATATCGAACGATGTCTCTGTGTATCCTTCAACTCTATTAAGTCGACCTTAATCGGATCACCGAGAAGTTCCAGACATCTAGAACGGGAATAACTTTGTGGATTAAGCCTAACGCTTCCGTTCTCACGTCAGAAAGGGAAAGAGATATCGTCGGGTGCTAATCGAATTTGACTTCTCTCTCGGCCCTCGGGTTAGAATCTTGACTATAATCTCACGATGTTCTCTCCGGTAAAACTTGGACGACCTCCGGTCGCTTTGCCATTTGCGCGGATAAAAATTGCGCGCGACAATAGTAGAAATGTTTTTTGTCAAAACATATAAGAAAATAAATAATATTAATTAAAAAATTAACAAAATGTTGCGTGACGCAATATATCAGAGATAATATTGTCCCCTGTAGAAAAAAATTTCTAATTTATTTCGAGTTACTTGATATAAAAATTCAAGATTAAGGTTAAATCAGAGAAAAAACGCGAGTTAATTAACAGAGAAAAATAATTAGCGGGGAAGCGCTATACGTCGTTAAAACATGCCTTCCAGTCTTTGTTATCGGAGAAAACATCTGCACTTATTGGGAGATACTTTTGTCTCCGGTAACGTGCAATATGACGGTTCCGATAGAATACGCGCATCATTCCGCGCGCGCGCGAGGGTGACGAGGGCGAATAAACACATTCGGCTAATAATAGCGGAGGAAGCTTCTCTCTCAGTATATATTTCGGCGACGCGCGGTTCGGAAAAAAACGACAACTTCGACCCGTGACATGTACAATAAAAACACGAAATGAAAATACCATTAGGGCGCGAGCTGGACTCTTCGCATCGAAACTTATTAAAAATAGCAGAAAAACGTAAATACCGCGTCCAATCGCGCGGAAATATATCGATTTTTAATTTTAGTTTGAAATATTCCATTTTGTATATTTTTCTCATTTTTATTAACAAAAAATGTATTGTTATCAAAATAATAAATCGAACAGAGAGAGTATAGAAAAAATGTTTTCAACATTAACGTCGTTTTTCTTCCATTTTCCTCTCACGATCTTTTTTTTTTTTCTTAATTATCATGATTCATGTCCCTAATTATACCACCGACCTCCTCGTGAAATAAAAAATATCCTCGCGGGCAACACAATAAGGAGTTATCCTTGATAATACACCTTTCACCGCGGCTCTCTATTATGTTGTATTGATTGCGAATTGAGAAAAGGAGGCAGGAAGAAAGAAACGCTCGGTCACGATAAATTTCGACTACAATTCCGGCCACGTGTCGCACGGTCACGTTCTTAAGTAGAGATACCAATCACCGGCCACCGCGCGACCGTTTTCTCTCTCTCGGTAGTCCCCGATCGGGGACCTCATCCGCCTCTATACCGCAAAGCCTCCTCCTCGTGCGCCTTCCTTCAGGACGCGAGTGTAATCGTCGTGAGTACCGCTGCTCTAAAATTCCCGTCTTGCGCGCATCCCCGAGACGTAGAAACCGGAGAGCCTGCTGGTTACGAAACAGCCTCCGCGATGATTTGTGCGGCAGTTAATCCCCCTGACACACGACTTTTCTTTTCTCCGGGAGTTTAACGGAGGAGCCGGAGGAACGACCTCCTGTTCGTGGCGCACTGTCACCAAATGTTTTCTTGCTTCTTGTGTTTCCGCTCGCGATCCGCGCTCCCGCAATCGATCTTCCGTATGTCTCGCGCGAAAGAAACATTAAACCCTCGGAGTAAAAAAAAAAAAAAAAAAATTTACAACTCTTCTCGGATCAATACCGAATTTTTTACGTAGCAAATAATAATGTGCAACTTTTCTCTCTCTCTCTCTCTCTCTCTCTCTGATATAATAGAACAATAAAATCAGTCTTCTCAGAATATTTGCGAAGTTCCCAATCAATGTTCCCAACGAATTACGAAATCGCGGACAGGATTATAATGAAGAACAATCATTTGCGCCGGTTCTGCCCGCAAACGTTATAGAAAATCTCTCTCGCGCGCCGCGTTTTCGTTCCGAGCCATTTATTCATTCCCTCCGCCGTCGTTACGGCCGCTGACCTCGGAAGGGAGTTATTATCGCACTCGAACGAGTCTCCTTCTCGCGAATTGAGGAGGAAAGTTTTCCCTAAGAAATCCAATCAATTAACACGCAAACTCGACACGACTAAGCAATTAAGCATCATCTCCAAGCGTTGGCCCGATAGTCGCCGCCGAAGGCATGGGAATTGGCGCGCGAGGAAGAATCCCACCCCCTCCCCTTAGTTACCTCCCTGACTATATAACCTTGTACCGCGAATAACAATGACCGCGGCTGACGCGGATCCGAAGAAGAGAGGAGATGAAGAAGGAAGCGGCGAAAAGTTTTCGAGAGAGAGAGAGAGAGAGAGAGAGAGAGAGAGAGAGAGAGAGAGAGAGCGTGGAAGAGAGAAAACTTCGCCTTCGGGAGGAACGCGCAGAACAAGAGGTAAGAAAGAGAGGCAAGGAAAAAAACCCGAAGAAGGGGGGGATATTATCCGGTGGAAATCCCTCGCTTTGTCCGCAGACGATTCCAATTTTATTACCGGCACGAGGGATTACGATCTTCTCGAGATGGCCGGAGACGACGCAGATCTCGTAAAAGATAAGAGGACATGAGACCAAAGAAATTTCTGAAACGGAATTGCAAATTGTGTAAGTGTGGGGGGAACTTTTAAACGAAGGACTGTGGGGCTCGATCGGTGGTGGTTTTTCGTGTACGCACGTGAAATAATCTCGTTTTATTTATCTCCGCGGAGCGCGTCAGTCACTTCGTTCTTTAATATAATCCAAGAAGCTTTCTTGCAGAAATAGAATTAATTCGGTGTGCGGTGAATGGAAATCCGAGAAAACTCGTGTCGCGACCTCGTCTTAAATCGCGGGATCCCTCTGAAATACTAAACAAAAGATGGCCGGGAGATGATAAGCCGAAGGCGCGCCGCCATGAGTTCCCGACGAACAATGAGAGACCGATGCTACTTACCGAACGTTTGTCATAAGCGATTGTGCAATGGCGGCGATTGCCACTTTGATGCAAGTTGCACTTTGGCACAACACGCCCGTTTGACTCGAAAAAAAAAAAAAACAATAGTCTTCGATTTGAAAAAAAAAAACAAAAAAACAAAAAACAAAAACATTGCTTCTCAAAACTCTTATTTGTTACTAACAAAAAAAAATGAGAATTGCTCTTTTATAGTTATATATATTTATATATATTTTACAGTTATGTATATTTTTTTAAATCTTTTTTTTTTCGTTATAATATGTGTATAATTATTCTTTTAATTAAGAAATAAACAACACTCGCAATATTAAATATAAATAAGATAGTTAGGTCGAGCCACAAAATACTTAGGTGTTAGCAAAAAAATTTTAATAAATTTAGTTCAGGAGGTATTCGGGGTCCTTCATATAAGTGATGCAAAACTAGCAGCCCATATGAATTTAATGAATTGAAATTTCAATTCGAAAACTCACATGAAAAATTGTGAATACGTTTGTGCACATGTGTATATACAGGGTGTTTCAGAACTATGGGATCAAACTTCTAGGGGTTATTCAGTGCAACAGTAGAAAACATTTGAGTATAGGGACCCATGTC
>NW_018020835.1:35682-40793 GCF_002006095.1 Pseudomyrmex gracilis | reverse complement strand
TTCTAAATTTTAACGCGTCTTAGGGCCGTAGTGCGGTAGTGACACTTTTCCGGACATGGGTCCCTATACTCAAATGTTTTCTACTGTTGCACTGAATAACCCCTAGAAGTTTGATCCCATAGTTCTGAAACACCCTGTATATACACAGGCATATTTTCCGCACAACATCCTGCGACGGCTCTTTACTGACAATTTACATTCAATTAATCTTAAAAATTTTAATAAGTTCTGTTATATAGTTAATTGATTTAATGTACAAAACGTTTCGACTCTGACTTGAGTCTTTTTCAATGTAAATAAATATAAACTGTAAGTCGCATGACAATAATATTCGCAAAAACATATACATAAAGTTTAACTGTTAATCACGCAAATAATGTAGTTATTGTAGTTTATATTTATTTACATTGAAAAAGACTCAAGTCAGAGTCGAAACGTCTGTACATTAAATCAATTAACTATATAACGGAACTTATTAAACATTTTTTTGCTAACACCTAAGTATTTTCGCTCGATTTGACCTAACTATCTTATTTATATTATTCTTTTACGAATTAAATATATTTTTAAGCTCGTTATATCGCAAGATAATAATATTCCAATTCTCTCTTTTTCTCTCGACACGTCGTTCGCACAAATCCCATCGCGATTCCTTACGCGTATGACGATCGAGTTGATCGCGCGACGGGGATTAAATCGCGCGCTTTAACGTCACGCATCTTTACCTCGTTAACGGGACGATTAATCGCGCAATTAATCGCGGTACGACTATTCATGTACGCGCGCGGCGTCCGCGCGTTATGTGTTCCGCTGCCACTTGAAATCACACACTTGCCTGTCAGAGCTCGAGAGAGCGATAGAGCGAGCGAGCGAGCGAGCGAGCAAGCGCGAACATTGCGCTTAACGTTCTGTGGTTAAGGCTATTCAATCGACATGTGTCGAATGCACTTATGTGTGCAACATAGACAATTCCGCAGTCAAACCAACGGCGGTCTAGTTGCTACGCTCGCGGTCGCATATTCAATTTAATCCTCGTACATATCTTCCCAAATGCTAAACTTTCTCGGCTCTATATATTCGGCTGGGATTTCACATTTGTACGCGTATATGTACGAATTCTCGCGCGCGCATTAAATCAATGAGAGTTTATCCCACTCCCATAAACGAGTAGTAGTTCACACACGGGACAATTGTAATCACGGTAAAAGATCATTAACGAGAATTGCCATTAAACCTGTCGCGAACCCGAGAGAAACTCTCGCGCGTTCGAGAATTTCTCCAAGAAATTAAATTAATCGATTCAATATGTTCGCAAGTTTTCCCTCTGGTAAATATATGTGCGCGTTTATAGATTTATAATGCTTTTTACTGCGGTATCAGGCTGCTCTTGAAATCCTGATAAAGTGAGCCGGAACGGTTCGGTATAAAAAATGACACCAACGCGGTTCAAATTCGAAAAACATCTTCGAATGTTAATTACAACACGCACCGCGAAAGCATCAAATGTCAGAAAAAGAGCATAAAATTAATTATAGTATAATTATTAATTATAGTATTAATTATAGTATTGTCCAAAAACTTTAAATTGTCATATCTCCTAAACCAAGGCCGTCCCTCGCGAAATTGTTTTAGATAATTACTCAGTATGACCCGCCCTACGACATATTTAAAGCGCAACAAAATCGGCAAAGTATGACTTAAAATGCATCATTACTTTCCCTCTCTTTCCTTCTCGGAGAGAAAAGAGATAGATAGATAGATTAGATAGATAGATAGATAGATAGATAGATAGATAGATGGATAGATAGATAGATAGAGAAAATCTAAGAAGAAATTAATTAATTTCGAAATTGCGGTGAAAAAGCGCGGCGAAGTAATTGTCCAGCGACGCGATTTCGATTGAAACTGGAGAGGAGGCCACGTAGCCCGAAACCGGGCATGGGTTAACCATCGGCCGGATACTCTGCAATTACATTGTCAAGCGGTGCCGTGTCGCATTGTTTAATCGGTTGCGCGCGAATTGCCTTTCAAATAACCGAGCCGCGCTCGTTAAGCTCACTAATACTTTGCCGTCCTTTCTCCGCCCTCTCTCTCTCTCTCGTCTCGTTCTGCAATTCGAAACGTGAACGCGCGTTCTCCTTGTTCCTCTCTTTCTCTCTGTGTGTCTCTCTCAAGCGGACAAGTATTTCAAGGGTCAATCGACACGACGGCAATATACGGAAATTTCGTCCGTCGTTACCGCCGCTTTGTTAAAACAACGTTAATCGTAAATCGCAAGCAAAGTAATAACTGCGCGCGCGCGCGCACGTTCATTAAGGAAATTCTGCTAGTTAATTTCTTACAGCATATAATGCGGTTCCAAAATTACCAGAACGTTGCGGATGATATAACATCGGTCTTTTCTTCCTTAGTGAAGATCCGGGTCCGCTTTATAAGCGGAACTTTGGCGGCGAAACGGCAAATCGCACTAAATTGATGATCCAGATATTACGTCGAGTAGCTTCCGCGAGCCGAAGAGAGACGGCGAAAAACAAAAAAGAACGCGATGTACCCGAGTCGAAATTTAGCGTCTACATTGAACCTCGATTTTTGAAAAAAGAAAATTTCGGACGTATAGCAGCGTCAAAGTAACATCTACTTTTTTTCTTACTCCTACTTTGAGCCTATCGGAGCCTATTTTGAGCCTATCAGAGCCTGCAACGCGCAGTCTGTGAGCTGAGAATTGAAACCCTACTTTAAAACTTTAGCAGGAAAAAAGGAAATTTCGCACGTATAGTAGGATCTACTTTCTCTCTTACTCTTACATAAAAAAAGAAAACTTGAGGTTCAATGTAGACGCTAAATTTCGACTCGGGTAGTTTTAAAGTATAAAATGCGAATGTAACAAAAGTAGAAAAATTATACGCGACATATAAAAAGTTACGAACAGATCAAGAGAACAATTCGCTAATGAAAAACAACTGTTTTACTTTTTCAATTTAATTTTTGTCGGTGTGTCCGATCGAGAGAGAGAGAGCGCGCGGTGCGCGGCGGATGAAACTAATTTTCGCAAATGAGTCGAATGTGAAGGGGACAATAAATACGCACGCGGCAAATACTGGCTCTCCTATTATACATATCAATTCCGGCTTTAATTATCGCGCGGCTGTGTGTTGCGCGCGCGCGCTCTTGGACCCGCGTGGCAAGGAAATTTTGATCGCGACAGAGTCCGAAGAATTCGCAAATAATGTCGGTTCAAATATTTACGATTGATTTGACGCATTTGACAGATTTTAATTATACGATTTCATCGAGATATATATCGCGAATACGTTTCTCATTATGTATATACGAGCGCGCGAGTTGACGCCAACTCGCACGCATATATTTCATCAACAAAATTCTCATAATATATGGACGTATATATATGTTTATGAGCTGTCCGCGAGATTTTTATCACCGCAATAAAGCGTACGTCACAAAAATTAAACAAGCAATAAAAATTAAAAAGAACGTTATTGCGTCATCAAAAAAAAAAAAAAAAAACAGTAATTAAAAAATTCCAAAACAAACGAACTTGTGTGTGGTGACGAAGCAAAACGGTATGCGTAAAAGGAGAAATTCATCCGCATAAATAACGGCGATTAACAAACGCTCCGTCGTGGATCATCGGACTTACGACGGAAGAGACGTAATTGGACACCATACAAACCGAGAAAGAGAGACGCGGGAGAGTATATCTCACCCCTCTCGAGAAGAGAGGGAAGACTTTCTCAGACATTCTTAATCCATTCCAAACGCCGATCCTAATCTCCCGCTCTTTTTCTCAGACGAGAGACCCGGGCCGCCTTGAATGAGCGCCGTTCAAAGGCGCGTTCCACACTCTTATTCGTGTCTTTTTTTTTTTTTCATCAACTTTCTCGCTTCCTCCTTGCGGATCGCACGGATACGTATCAGCTCGTATGGTGTGTGTGTGTGTGTGTGTGTGTGGTTTCTCAAGTAGCCTGTAACCACGACCGCATCAATACGGTAACCGCAAGAGCGATCCCGGCCGGTTTTTGGGGCTGCGCGTGCCGCTCGTTTGTCGGGATCGTGCCACTTTAAGATATGACGACATATCGATCCGGTCTGATCGTCGCCGCCGCCGCCGCCGCGACGACCGATAATCAGTGAGACAAAATGCAAAATTAATCGCCGAATTAATGCAATTAATCGCTCTACTTTACTTACCGTAATATATGCGCGGTTGACGTGGATTAAAAATCTAATCCATTTTCGATATCTTTTAATGGCGCGCGCGCGCGCACGGGAAAAGTGAAACAGTTTAGCCAGGACACAATTTAATTGATTCGTTCGAGAAAAAAAAAATTGAACGGTACATCTACGGGAGAAAAACGCGATAAAATTTTTTTGTCGGAAATTTCTCGACGCAGGTCAGCTGTAAAAGATACGGGGGGAGATAAACAGCGCGCGTTCGACTCACCGTGTTTTTGAAGTCTCAATTTTATTGATTGTCCGAGATTATATTGATAAAATTGATATGAAAAAAAAAACAAAAACCATATTTCAGAGAAACTATTAATAATCCGACTATACGGTAATCTTACCGTTCTTCTCAGACTTCATTATTCGCGACTGAAATCACCTCTGCGATAGGAAATTACGGAAAGCGCTGCGCAAAAAGGAGAGGGCCGAAGGACGAGAGGCGCTCTGCCAATTAACCCAACTCTTCCATCGACAGCTCTCTTTACTCGCTTTTCTATTTTCCCAAAGAAGAAAGCGCGCGCGCGCACGAGCGCGCTTAAAGCGAAGATCGCTCGCCCCGGGAAGATGGACAGAGGCAGGATAATGCGAGTCTACGCTGTGAAAAGCCGTGGACAGCCAATTAAGGTCGAGCGAATAGCCGAATGACTAAGCGCGACGGGAATAAGAAAAATCGATAGTACGCGATAGATAACCAGCTGCCGGCCGAGAGATAACGGCTCTGAGAGACTGATAGAGCTGTAAACGGAAAGATATAAGGTTTCATGTTTCGAAATGAATAAATATTGATTGAAACTGTACTGATAAAAAATCATGAAGAATCACTTAAAAAAAAAAAAAAAAAAAAAAAACGATACTAAATAAGATTT
>NW_018020835.1:24788-35673 GCF_002006095.1 Pseudomyrmex gracilis | reverse complement strand
TAAGGTTTCATGTTTCGGATTGAAAAAATATTGATCGAAACTGTACTGATAACAAAACATATAATTACCACTTAAAAAAAAAAAAAAAAAAAAAAACGATACTAAATAAGATTTCTTTTCAAAATGGAATTTACTCAAATTTATAATGGGCGGGGTTTCGTAAACAAGCTTCGGATGTGAGAAAAAATTGATTTATCTCTGACAATTTTAAGTTTGAAGTTTCATAACTTTTCTCATCTAATAATTTGTAAAACTTGCCCCATAGAATATGTTTAAGATTAAAATTTGTTGTAAAGTATTTTTTATATACGAATAAAAAAATGTGGGAATAAATTGATATTTTAAATACGAAACTTGTGTTTGCGCGAAACTCAATTCAATATTTTCTAAACAAGAAGATGCTTTTGGCTCGCAAACTTCTGACTTTCTGCGACACAATTCGATCGCTTGTTAATTAAGTCTTGTTACTTTGCCTTTGTGACGACGGACAAGATCATCGGCATCGATGTAATTATCCCGGCCGAGGGATGTCGTTTAATTCATGTTGCAATTACGTGCGTATATACCCGGGATGCAAATACGAGGATACGATGTAAACAGCACGTAATCACGCGTTACGGTAGGACGCAACGAACCGACCAATCAACCTCTCCATTCTATCAACCGAGCTTTCGTTACCGTCGTCGCTCGCTCGCCCGACAATTTCTTTGTCATTATCCCAAACAAATCCTTTTCTTCGTGAAAAAAAAAACACAAGAGTAAATTAATTAAATTAATCATCGAAGAACTGAGAGTCCGGACCGTAAAAATGTCGCGCCGTATTTGAAACGTAATCATCTGTAAATTACACGTTTGCTGTACGTTAAAAAATTAATTTACACGACGGTGAACGCTATACACAACTTAACTTTGGTAAATCACATATATCAAACACAGAATCTTCCTTTCCGGAATTTTTCATATAAACAAACCGTTATGCTTCGAAAAACTAATGTACACTAATGTACACTAATTCAACAAGAAGATCTTGAGCAACGGACGCTCACAAAAGAAACACTTAAGAAAACAATTTAATCCTTTTAATCCTCGCACGCGCGCAGGAGATTACACTTCTCCTGCGGATAACGTTGCACGAACGATTACACGGGACGAAAGCGCAACGCGGAAATTGTAATCGCGAGCGATATCCTCGAATCGATTCAACTTTCTTGGTTTTCTCCTACCCCCCTCCCCGGTCTCCTTCTCTCGGCAATCTGACGCACAAGCCGAAAGATCTCGCGCTTATTGCATTCCGACATTCTCGCGAGTTTTACACCTCGTCTTTTTCCTCGTCCTCGCCCATTTTACAAAAGGAGCGTTGGCAAGAAAATAACAGAAATTCCAGCCGAGAAGTTATGTACCTTAGCTACATATCATCCTTGCGCACGTGATATTTCAGCTCTCTCTCTCTCTCTCTTTCTTTCTCGACAAAATGCTGCAGACGCCCGTTCAATATCTTTGTCGTTCCTTTATCATTAAAGAGAGAGAGAGAGAGAGAATGTTACAAAATAATGTTACAAAAAAATAACGTTAACCGAAGAAAGTCGATTTCTAGAACGCGTATTTACATTCGTCTCTCGTACGATTAATCTCAATCATCGAGATTATAAAAATTTAAACGAAATATCACGTATATAAAATATAAAAATTTTCATTTTATCGCGCGAATCCGCGCTTCTCTCTTCACATGTTAATATCGTAAAAAGTTTCGGATAATATTCTCCGATGAGTAGGATCCTCGAAGCTACTAAGACGATGATGTACAAGTAGCACGTCGACGGTTTCGAAGGGCCGGTCCCTATTACCATGTTATGAGCCCTTTTCTCATCCGTTCCCCTTTTCGCGCCTTTAGAAACATCGAGATTACGGGGAGAAGCGGCTCGCGCGGCAACCCCGAAGTGCAGATCCGATAAAAATATCTCGCGCGCGTTCTACGTCTTCGTCCCCCGCCACCATACTATTCTCACACCCCTTTGCAACGCTCTCGTCATGTTCCTTTTCCCTTCACGCCGATAAGCACACGGAAGCCAAATTTTACGTTATATCCGGCCGGTTATATATATATACCTTTCCTCTGGTAACTGTGCGTTCTCCCCTGTTACGCGCCAGGTATTCATCAACCCTCCCACTAAGAGTTTTATCCCAGCGAGTTCCTAATCAGATTCGGCGAGTGACACCATGAATTCTGATACGACAGCAGAGAATTTTCTCTTGTATCGCATCACATTTTATCTCAACCTTTTGTGACGTATATATATATATATTTTCATTTTTTTATCATTTTAAATAAATTATATTTTCCGTAAAAAAATTCATCTCTTATTGCGCATTATTAAAATTAGCAAAAAAGTTGTAGAACAAACTAACTAACTCGACTCCGTTAAAAAAATAACGAATGTTTAGAAATAAAGAGTGAAGAGCACTATAAAGTGTACGCTGTGCGCTAACTATTTTACGTATCTAAAAGTTGCACGTCTGTTCGAATATACACTCGTGAATATTGAATAAACCGAATAAACAGCTAGAGTTCTGCGTCGTTGCGAGCGTATGCACACAAAAATTTCGGAGCGCGTTTGTTGCAAACGAGCAACACAGAATTTTCGCGAGTTTCCTCGGCGTTGAGAAAACTTTGGAGAACTTTGGCTCTCAAAAAAAAAAAAAAAGAAAAAAAAAGAAAAAAAAGAAGAAGAAGATCTGAAAATTGCGCGCATATGCATATCTATTGTGCAAATGTCGTAGCATCCCCCGCCAGTCGGATCGATCCACTGTGTATACAAATGGCAAAAAAAAAAAAACTGCATAAGCAGGACGCGGCGTAAATAGAAAACATGAGAGAGAGAGAGAGAGAGAAAGATTCTGAGAGACAAAATGCGAAGGAGCATGGCATTTCGAGCGAGAAAGCGCGGGGAATCCCCGGAATTTTAGAAACTGACAAGTGAAAAGTGTCTCTCTGTGTCTACTCCGCGGTTTTTTTCCCGTTTATTCCGCTTGCCAATCAAGAACCGCTGCCTGTATACCGCTGTCCGAATTGTCGCGAATCATCGTTCCGGAACAGTCTTCGGCGTTCTCTCGGTCATTGGCACACAGCGGTGGTTTTTTTTTTTTTTTTACATTACGAACGAGTCGCCGGAAATGCTACGTCACAATTTCTAAAATATTTTATTTACAGAGCAAAAATATCTTGGAGTTTGACACAAGTAGGTTTGAACTGTTAAATATTAGAAATTGTAAATTTAGCAAGTTGTGTGTGTGTGTGTGTGTGAGCACTCAAGTAAAATTTGAAAAACTCGCAGTAAAATTTTCACTCCAAGAAAAGTTGCACGTAGCGAGAACAGTGACATCTCGAAAAATTATTTATACGCTTCGCAACGCAGCGGTGCTTCGCAGCTTGCGGTCTTTTTTCCAAGTCTTGAAGAAACTAAGAACAAATGTGACGCGCGCCCATATTTTTCGTTTTGAAGAAGAGCAGCGCGATGGCCTTCGAGCGTGATAAACCGGCAAATTGCACGCGTGCGTCGCGTGAAGAAAAAATCGTGTTTTACACGGTCTGTGATCGTTCAAAACCGACCAGTGATTTATCAGTTCTCCGGTAGCAACCGGTGGCGCGCACGAATTTCCCAAATGGGGAAGCGCGCGCGCGACAAGGAGATCAAGCTAAACGACAAACGACAAAGTGAGAAGAAAAGAACCGACCAGGCTTGGGTTCGCACAAATGGCGGACTTTTGGTTCGGAGCTGTACGCTCGTCGGGGCAATATTTACTTGTCGTCTTTCGAAACAAATTACCGCTGTGTTGCTCGCATGCGGTAAAACGATCGGTCCCCGTTGGAGGAAAACAGAAACCGAGATAATCCAGGAAGCATCGATATTTCTTTTTTATACGGGAATTTATCAAATAAATGTTTCTGACGAAGCGACATTGAAAATCAGAAAGTGCCAATAATGTAAAGAACTTTTCAAGAACAAATAATATTCTGAAAATTTGGCAATTACAATAATATATAATTTTGCAATTAATTTTATTTTATTATTACTTTAACGGAAGACAAAAAGAAAGAGAGAGAGAGAGAGAGAGAGAAATGATTTAAAAATCTGAAAATTTGGCAATTATAATAATATATAATTTTGCAATTAATTTTATTTTATTATTACTTTAACAGAGGACAAAAAGAAAGAGAGAGAGAGAGAGAGAGAGAGAGAAATGATTTTAAAAAAAGAACAAAGAAATCGAGATTTTTTTTTTTTGAGAAAGTCTCAAGTTGTTTCGGAGTTCGAAATCTTCGATTAAAAGGTAAGTTGGGGATAATTTTCTCCCGCTTCGGTAGTCGGAGACCGCAAGTTCTATTATGAGCGGATCGGAGGCGGGAGTAAGAGTATGAGATGGCTGCGGTTTGGAAACGGCAGCCAAGTCGAAAGCGAGTTTTCAGCCAAGGCTCCATGTCGGGAAGGCGGGAGGTCAACCTTTGAGGTCGTTACGATAAGCTTCCCGTTAAGTTGCTATTACTTGGCGAAGGTGCACGGGGGAACAAAAGCCGGTTTTAACAAGCAATGCTTTCAAGGCAATACGTACAACTTTATGTTTAATATATACGCAACCGTATCTAATTACGCGCGTATTGCAAATTTACTTTGGTTTTCAATCCTATATCCTTAACAATTCTCACAGAATAAACGCAATTTCCTTCTCTCGTTATTGGTCGGCATGCGCGTTTTCCAACGAACACGTTTCAACTTCTTCCACGCGTGCTATTTTACGAGGCGATTTTATTTTCGATCGTTTTACACGCACACGGATTATTAAACCGCCGTTGTAATGGAAATCAATCCAACAAAACAAAATAAATATCCCTTTCGAGATATTATTTCATAGAGAAGAGCGCGCGTGGATCCTCACGGCGCGAGTTCTGATCCTCTCTCCTGATCTGATTACACCGTGCACTCGAGGGTCGAGGAGAACGCGATGAGATGCCGCACATGCAGCAGACACGCACGATGCACGCAGAAATGCACGACGCGAGCGGCACGACAGCACCGGAATGTTAACGCGATTACAACGTAATTCATAAACTATGCCGTTAAGTCTGGCGGGGCAAGGATCGAAGGCACTTTCGGAGAGTTTCGTGCAGGAACAACCGCACTCCAAGCGCACACATATACCGGGTGATCCGATTAGCGCGACGTCCCTATCTATCCTCTCAACCTGAATTTCGCGAGGTTCTCTCCTGCTCTCTCTCTCTCTCTCTCTCTCTCTCTCTCTTGCTCTCTCCCAATTTCTCTTTCTATCTTCATTTCTAACAGCACTTCGGCGAACGAAGTGCTCCGAGGAGGAGGATCTCGTGCTACGTACATACTTCCTCTTCTATGAGACGAGGAGGAGATCCGCGAGTTTCGGGACAAATCCAGGCAAAGTTAATCTGCATAGGCAGGAAATAACTACGGCGTCACGCGGCTAAATTATTTATACGCAAATTGCTCGACGCGAGAATCCTCGCAAATGTCTCAACGCGATCACGAGTTTGACGAGCATCGTTACGTGTGTAATAATAATTTCACGTTTTGTGAGAAAAAAACTTTTTTTCCCAGTATATGCGAAAATGACAAACAGATTTTCGGCGAAGAAACACCGATTGAGATAAAACCTACTTAGGTAGATAAACCTCACGCGAAACTTCTCGCGAAAGAGACGCGCCGATTTATTTATCTCTATTCGCGGTATCGCGAATTCGGAATGTGAAATAAGCATGCACGACGACGACGACGAAACCCTCGGTCTCGGCGAAGTTTTGCCCGAAGAGAAGCCCTTTTTACCAGGTGGAATCCATTATCTCTCCAACAAACAAGAACTCTCGTGCGCGCGCGCGCGCGCGCGAAAAGAGAGAACCGCGTTTCCGAATTGCGTTAGTTCCGCCAGCAGAGCGGTATGTGTACAACGTCACTTCACATTGCTTTCTCTTCTCGACAAACAATGAGAAAAAGGCGTGTCGTAGACGATATCGATAATATCGCATTCATGGGTGCGATCGATCGATCGGCTTTGCATTCGAAAGCTGCTAATGTAAAAACGATAAAACGCACGAGCATTCGCGCGCACAAGCACAAGTAAGGTAAAATTATTGTTCTTCTCCAAAGCTTTATCGGAAGTATACATATATATGTATACTCACAAAAACAATCTTTTTGCTCTTTTCTCAATATAGATATAGTTTTTTACTCGAATGTTTTTTAACGAGAAAAAGAATTCGACTTCGTCGTTCGAGGACCATCGACTTGGAATTCATTCGAGTGGAAGCGATAAGAAAACGCAGGGAGGTGGAGGTAAAAAAAAAAAAAAAAAAAAACGAAAAAGAAAATATACCTCCGTTTGTCTACGAATGTTTGCGACACGCGATGAATCGCAGTCCACCACGCGCCACCGTGAAATAAAATATATATTGGAAAGCGACGGGCATGGGGGAACATGGTGGTGCATCTATGCGAGCTGAATATTCATATGTGATGAAGAGAGAATCACCCCCCCAGCCTTTCCTTCTTCGCGCTCATCCTTCCTCCGCTTCTCTTTCTCTCTCTCTCTCTTCGTGCTTTTCACTTTGGATGAGTGCATAACGCTACCTCTGACTACTATATCGAGAGAAAGAGAGAAGGAAAGAGCTCTCTGTGTGCGCCTTTCATCCTGCAACGATCCTCAATTCCTCCATAAATATTCTTCGTGCTAATAGAGTATCGAGGTGACTTCTCACTGCAACACGATGATTCATCAGCGTGTTTCTGACGACGGAAATGCAACGCTACGATGAGAAAGAGAAAGAGAAAGAGAAAGAAAGAGAGAGAGAGAGAGAGAGAGAGAGAGAGAGAGAGAGAAAAGAGTTTTAATGCACCCAATTATAGCCTGTTACGCCGGCAAACTCAGCTCTGACAGTGATATGATAAGAGCGTCGACGAGAACGCCTAACAAGCGTTCGTGCTAACTTTGAGAATAGCTGCACTGTCGCACGAGAAATAGTAAGATGATTTCGTTACTAACGCGCTATGCTGAGAGAGATTTCTCATTACGCTAAACTACGAAATATACTCGGAGTTTTTTTACATCAAAATAAAGAACAAATTTCATTTTTCTCCTCGAAAAAAAATTCTCCAAAGATGTTAATTTTTTTTTTCAAATCAATTAAATCTCGCACGTCAGATATTTTTGTCAAGAAAATTTGTGAACAAATTAATGCTTAAAAAAATAGTTTACACCAATCGCCGAGAGTCGACGTCAATATACATCGGATATTTTTTTATAAAATTCCGAGACTCTTCACGCGCTGTGTCAGACTTGAATTTTTCACGATTTCGCGACTCAACGGCGCGAAAATAATCGTCGGCTGCAAATGACAACCGCGCGCGACTGCTTTCTCTATTTTTCTTAACCGAGGAGTCGTTATCGGATGCGCACACGAAGGTACGGGATGTGTAGCAAGGGGTGGTGGGGCACATTCAATAATGGTATGCACGAACGACTCGTGGAAATTAATTTGACGAGTCGATGTAACGCGGAGGCGTGCAAATGAGTAGATACGTTTAAATGGCGATATGAGAGATGCGTACCAAAGGGAGAGGGAATTATGTGATTATAGAATCATGCGCATTCGTGTTGTGTGCGTCCTTGTTTTTATTCGAGAACGAAGAGATGTCTAAACGCGATGTAAAAAATGGCACGGGTTTGTAGAATTGAAAGTCGCACATTAGCAAAACTTTGTTCTAATCGTTGCGTGAAAAAGTGGGAAAAAAATATTTGAAAATATTTTTCAAATCGCAGAATTGGCATATAATTGGAATAAAAAAATATGCAATTATATTGTTTTTCCCTCAATATAAATATAATTAATGAAATTAAAATTAAACTGAAATTGATGAACAACTGGAATGAAAACGCAAATATGCGCACACACACACACACAATTATTTTTCTCTCAAATTAAAATTTCTTTCACTCGCGATAAATGACAAAGAGAGAACAAATTAATTCTGTTCAAAGCACATTACTCTTTGTGTTTGCGCAACACCATGCAGACAAGCGCGAATTTTATAACGATCTGTTTTTCTCTCCGTTTATATGCCAATTTTCTGTTAATTATTTTCTTGAAAGAAAAAAAAGCTGAAGAAACACCGCGATCGTACGAATAGCGCATCATAAAGCTTCTTGCGATGGGCCAGCTTTATATATTTTAATCTCGTTTTGCGAGACGAACTTAAACACTTCTTCTAAACTTTAAATCGTCTCATTTTCACGTCGAAAGAAAGAGAATAAAAGCGGAAACTCTCTCGAACCAAGAGTATGGAATAGCGCGAGCGTGTAAGAACGGTAAAACTTTTTCAGCACAGACACATCGAAACAGCTATCACGTGACATTAAAAAAAATTTATTTTTTAATTCAATTTCCAAACAAGCTCGACTTTTCTCCGAGTTTAATTGTGATCGTGAAATATTCGGAGAAACGTTTACTGAAATAAGCAGAACACGATCGTCGCTCGAGCGTCAATCGTCTCGCCTCTATAAAAAAAAAAAAAAAAAAAAAAAACGAAATATGTGACGTATGCATCGAAATAATATAAGAGCCCTCCAGGCGGTTCTCGTGCGCGTGTCACGAGGTTAGGGTTAAAGGAGGTAGCCGGGAAGGACGCAGTGGTGTAGGTAGCAAAAAAAAAAAAAAAACAGCCCAGAACGCGCCGGAACAGGCGGACGAGGGAAGATAAGAGGAAAAAGAAAAGGTGGCGAAGGTCGGTCGAGACGGAAAGAGACTCCGAGCATGCAACCTGAGATAGCACACCAGCTTTACCTTTTGCTACTTTAAGGTTAGCGATAGTTTTCGCGAGGATCCGAGCCTGAGGAATTTTATCGCTCCTCGCGCGCTTCAGAAGCGCTTTACGGTGTCCGACTCCGCGTTTACGACCTGTTGAAAAATTAAGACAAGAGACCGCGACAAGGTTATCTCGCATGCTCTCATAAAAGCGCCGCTATAAAGTAAAACGCCTTGGCCCGCGTGAAATTTAAATAACAAAGTCGGTCTATATCGGTGGATTATAAAACATGAAGCTCAAACGCATTGAAAATTTTCAATAAAAGAATAAGATTTTCAAGAAAAGATCTCTTTGATTTTTAATTAAAAATTAACAGAATCATATACTTGTAAATTATAATAAACTGAAACATTTCCGACTCTTCCAAAATATAATTTTTGTTCAAAAATATATTAGGTCTACCGGAAAGTTCTGTCCGTTTTTGGAATAAAACAAAATACAAATTTTTCTTACCGTCAATAAACTTTATTAAATAACATAATTGCCATTATTATTAATGATTTCTTGTCAGCGTGAGGGCAATTTGTATATCCCATTTTTGAAAAATTAAGAAAAATTTGTATTTTGTTTTATTCCAAAAACGGACAGAACTTTCCGGTAAACCTGATATAAAGTCTAGTCTTAATTAATCCTTTCCCGTAGGAATAGCAAAACGCGCGCGGACCAAAGTGGAAAATGAAGTTTTTCGCGAGACAAAAACTGATATTCTTTTCCTTTCTTTTTTCATGTTTAGCTCATAATTGACATCACGAATCTGACTCGTTATTACATACGAAAAGAAAGAAAGGGAAAGAGATTAATCGAAATATGTACTTTGTTTTTGAAAAATGAAGTATCCTATTTTTTTCCCTTTACGACCGATACATGATTGACGATTAATTCAAGCGTCTTCGAGAAGAAAGATTGTCAAGTTTCGTTCCTTCTCTCTCTCTCTCTCTCTCTCGCTCGCTCGTTCGCTCTTCATTTGCCCCCTTAATTACAACGTATATCCGGACGGAACAGGCGTGTCTTTGGCGTGCCGTCAGCAATAAAGTACCGCAACCGTGTCGTTAAATGTGAAAAGCGGGGCCCCGCACGATTCCTGTCCAACGTTTTATCGCCTTTGTCGCCACTTGGAAAAAACTCGGTTACTCCCCTCTCTCATGTATCCGCTCGCTCCTCCGGGATTTAGTGCTTATACATGAGTGAAAAGCGCGCTGCATGAAACGGGGTTACAAGGACGCGGACCCCCCGTGGGCGCGACTTGCCGAGGGAGTTGTCGAAACCGTCATGCCGCAAATTGCCACCCCTATTCTTTCTTTTTCTCCAACGCGCGCGCGCGCAAGCTCTCTCTCTCTCTCTCTCTTTTTCTCTCCCGTTCTGATTCTCGCACCGGCTCCAAAAATATCGAGTTACGCCGCGTACGTCGCGCACGCTACATGTGTACAAATACTCGCGCGCGCCAAAGGCACGTTCTGTCGTTCCTGGCACGCCGTAAATGTTTCCTTTCGCGCTTCCCAGTGGGGAAACCGGAGAGGCCGAGAGACGGTTAAAGAATTCTCGCTATGTGAAACGCGAGTTCCGATCGATTCGAAATTGATTACAATGACTTATAGCAATCACAAATGTAAACTGTCAATTTTGGAAAAATCGAACGTGTCAACATATCAAACTGTCAATTTTGAAAAATATCTTTTGTAAATTAAAGAAAAGACAAAAAGCTCCAAAGATTTTAAAAAAACCAGATGAGAGGCAGTTGAAGCAAGACACGGATGTTGTTGTGCAAACACGTGAAGATGATTTTTATTTCAAGATGTAATGTGTATGTATAATGAATTACTGATTGTCACAATCAGTAATTGACAGCTCACGTGTTAACATGTGTCCATCTCGTTACACGACGACTTTAATAACAGCATATTACTAAAGATTTTGATAAAGACCTAAACCGTTGGTCGAAACGTTATCACATTATACATACACATTACATCTTGAAATAAAAATCATCTTCACGTGTTTGCACAACA
>NW_018020835.1:8976-24693 GCF_002006095.1 Pseudomyrmex gracilis | reverse complement strand
ATTTAGGAAAAAAATTGAAAAAAATCCTGGTTACTTCTTTGACCTTCAAAATTAACTTTGAAGGGGGGGGTAGCAGGTTATTATTAACTTTTTCAGCTAAAATGCGAGGTCAATTTTAAAGGAAAAATCCCCGGAGCGAAAAGGTTAATATCTTTTGTAATTTCTCCAGAATTTTTAGAATTTAAAAACTATTGTTTGTGTAATTTTTAAAACATTTTCTCTCTTTCCCCTCTCTCTCTCTCTCTCTCTCTCTCTGTCTCTTTCTCCTTTTCTTTCTATTTTCTATGTCCTTCATTCTCTCTGAGCCTGATTTGCTCCTTCCGTTCTGCATACGGTTGCATCCGGCCTGGCCAAGTCCGATGATGACGCCACTATTGTGTGGCGCAGTTGCGAGAAGCCAGGCGCAGCAGTTACGTTAATTACTAATTATCTCGCATACGGGGGGTATGCACACGAGGAGGGGAGGGGGAGTCTAACTAGTAGGCAGATAGTCTAATGCCCTGGCGTTTGAGACGCTTTCACACAAATCGTCTCGCCCCTTCGCCCCTCGCGCTCCTTTATCCAACGGAAGCTTCGAGGTCTAATCAGCAAGAGCGCGAACAGTCCGTATAAGCAGGATGAGATGATAACATGCCACACATGGCGGACGTTAATCGCGCAAAATTGCTTTTACTCGGAGAGAGATCTTGTCGCATTTCAAGAGATCAGTTGACCTTCGTCGCGAGACGCCACGGTGACGAGAAGAAAGCGAGAACGAGAGCAAGAGCGAGAGAAAGAGAAACGCAATTGCGTTTTCGCGAAATATCGCCGAAAAAAATCCTGATAAAATTTGAGCTTTTGAAGAATGCCGCGCACGATAACGTAATGCTTGCTCGAGAGAGAGAGAGAGAGATCGGAAAACCGCGCGCGTGCGATAGAAAAGCGAGAAGAACGAGAAACGATTGTCGTTACGTGCATTACTCGTCTCTCGGTCTGCGTCTTAAATCTCCCCCTTCGAGAGTTAACGGCGGACGGAGGATTCAACCGTCGTCGGGTTGAATTTTTCGCTCTGATGGAAGCGCACTTAGCCGTAGGCGGTTTAAACACGAAAAAAGAAGGGAAACGTATAGGGTCAGAGTCAGGGACGGAAAGATACAAAATATTTTTGCAAGGAGACGTCGGGATTAAAAATTAAATTGACGTAAAATCAAAAATAACTTTGCAAAAACTTCAATTACCGTGACACGATTTCAAAATTGCTCTCAAACCTACACAATTTTTTCTAATTAAATGTTGCTTGTATTTTATAAAGCACATTTCAGAATTTTAATAAACATTTTATTAAAAATATCGATTAGAATTGACTAACAAAAATAGTTATTAAATGATTCAAAAAAGAAATAAATAAAAAATAAAAAAAAATAACTTTTTATTATATTTTATCTATCCATCCCTGATCCAAATAAAGCAGAAAAAGAGTGAGACGAGAGAAGGAAGATCCGTGAAAACGGAAAATCTTATCGACAACTCGAGATAATTTTGTTCAAGTCGGACGGAGAACTTTTTACACTTGCTTCTTGAAAAAATTTTTATCGTAAAAATGGAAAAAAAATTAACTGCTAAGAGCGATAGCGGAATGAATTATTTTAAGAAAAATTAAGAAAAAAACAGTGTGGAAATATAATTTCTGACACGAAATAAATTCGTCTTCCAGTCGCCAATCAATTTTCAATCGACTTCGCGATGGGAGGTTGCAACACGATTGTCTACACAATAGTCTACATAAATGGATGAATAATCGGAGAAGAGCAGGCAACTCGAGAGAAGGAATGAAAATTGAGAAGAGGAAGAGAGAGAGAGAGAGGCTGCGCAAAGCCCCTAAGATTCCCCTTTTATTGGCACAAATAGCAATTAGCTCAAGAGGCGTCTGGCAAAAAAATAATTAAAATACAACGTTTCTCGTCACATCTTTTAGATCTAACGAACCTTACTACGCTTCCTTATCACCCTGTCTGTATACCATGTAACAATCCCGTTACAAGACGACGAGCGGCAAATTAATTGCAGATATGTACGGCGGCAAACACGCTTGTTGCGCATCGACAGGCGTACCGCTTGACTGCTCCTGAGCGCAACGGCTAAAAATAATGAAATCGTAGCTCGTTGAAGAACTCGTACCGCTAACACACGAGATAATTACCAGTCGACGTTTTATAATAAGCCTTGCCTTCACGCGCGACCCCAAAAGGTTACACGAGTGCGGAAATAAAACAACATGTTGATACAGATTTTATTCGAAAACTGAAATAAATTCAATTATACAAAATAATAATAATTGAAAAAGTGCAAAACTTTCTAGATGACAAATTTAATTAATATTATTAATGTTGTTTTAATATATCATCAAATTTAATAAATTTTAATAGTCATTAATAAAAATCTAAAATATGTAACAAAGTTTTATAACAAACTAACTTTTCTCACAGTGTACACGTTTTGCAACGTAAATAATATATCTATACTGTTTGCGATCGTAGAGAAAAATTAACTCCGTTTTTAACAAGCAATAATTAAAAGAAACGTTTTACTGAGCTTTCAAGCAATGCGAAATACGCGCGAGAGAGAAATATTCAGGTTACGATAGTCGGGTTATATGTATATATATATATATATATATATATACGTATATACGAGCTCTCGAGTCGAATGTACAATTCGCGAGCGTTCGATTATGCCGTCACGTTTTAGCGTTAAACGCGCGGAATTTGCATCTGCTCAGTCAGGCAAATTCCGGCGGTAACAATGGTTCGCGGCCGTGTGCACGCGCGGCAGACACGCGTTCGTCACGGTTCTCTCTCTTGGATCGAAATTTATTCGTTCGCCCGATACAACCCCATCAGCGATATTTGTCCGCGTCAAACGGCGCGACACAACGCGCGCGAGCAAGGTGGCACCTCTACGATAGAGTAGAGCGGCAATCAGCGTAAACGTCACCGTGCGATAATTAAAGCAATAATAAACGCCAGCTGCACACGATCGTCGACGACCCCGCGCGCGCGCGCGCGCGCCACTTCGCCACTGTCCCCCTTGTGCTGAATCTAATACAAATCCGAACACCACCGTGTACGCATAGCGCACCAGACGTCACCGCCGCATATTAACACCACCGTTTAAATTGCATTCCGTGTAAATCAGTGACGTGTAAATGTTGATAATAATTAGAAATATAAAACAAATTTAAAAAAATTAAACAAAAGCAATTTAAGAAATTATGGTGTAACAAATAACGTGCATTCGTGTTTAATTATTTTATGTTTCACAGAAGAAATGTACTTTTCCTGGAGAAAAATCAATTTACGCTTGCTTTCTCTCTCTCTCATCCTCCTCATCAAACTCTCTCGTTTCTTCCCGTTGCAAATATCAGAACGTCGAAGAAAATGATAGGCGCACTCGGCGGTGAACACAGCGATAAATTTATATCAGCGAATATAATTCTAATGCCCGGAGTCGTTTAATGTCGATCCGCGGGGAGGATGAACACGACGGAGGCCGGTCTTTTCGTCTGCGAGACGGGGATTAGTGCCGCGCGACGGGGATTTATCGGTGCTTAGTCATTCGTGAAACTTGGATGTAACTTGCGGGGAGATAGATTCGCCAAGAGCGCGTCGCGGATTTATGGTCAGACGATAGGACGGATTCTCTCTGAGAGACGATAGGTAAACCGATGGGCGCCGGCGTGTCTGTCTCGCACCCACCATCGGCCGATCTTAAACTCTGCGCGATAATTGCTCGGTTATGATAATCCCGAAAGGAGAGAGAGAGAGAGAGAGAGGGAAAGGGAGAGAGAAGAGAAGCGGCCGTCGCGACGGCACGTGATATGCATTTAAATTGCGTCTCGATATTAAAGCGAGCGCGCGTGGATGCTGTCGTCTAATGAATTTCGCGTACGCAGCACGCGCCCCTAACTTCATGGACACACACACACCGTGCTGTATTTTCGATCTGCACGTACATCAGAGTATCTCATCACGTGTGTAGTTTCACGTGACTTATTATCAACATAGAGTGTGAGAGATTTGGCGCGTCAACAAAATTTAAATAAAAATAACGCGAAACGTTGAGAGAATTTCGAGTGTCGCTCGAGAGAAATCTCTCTAAAAAAAATTTGTACTCAGATATATTTTCGAATCATCTCCGATGTGTATACGCACCATTTGATGCGCGCGCGCGCGAATCAAAGCTTTCTTGTTCGTTGATGCTCGGACCGCTTTGATCATTTCGAGAACGCGTTCGATAAATGTAGGACACGCAGCACACCGGCGTTTTCACGACAAACAACATTTCGACTCTCATATTCCCGGCCATGTGGCGTCGTAATAAAGTTACATTCTTTCTATTTGTGAGACTACCGCGAGAGGACCACCCAGAAGAACACCACCGAGAGGAACACCGAGAGAAACGGGAGAGCAAAGTTGGGAGACACTGTGTTTTAATATGCGCTCGCGTCCGCGAACACGCGACGGAGTCTCGCGTTGCTCGCGTCTTCGACGTTGTTGCAAAATAAATCCGCGAAAAAACCACGCGAGAAATATAAATGATTTTCGCGCCGATTCTCTTCCCGTCCCGACGGGAGTCTCTTCGTATATATCGAAATATTAAATCTCATTAACCGAGAGAGAGAGAGAGAAAAATTCCTGGCCGCGCTCTTTACGCTTGAGATATTAAAATTAAATGCATACACAAAATCGCGTGGATGTTCTACGCGAGATCGATCACGAGTGATATAACACACGAGTGCGAGGAATTTTTTAAAATTCCGACGAGTTGCGAAAATTTCAACATTCCGGTTGCGTTGAAATCATAATTTTCGGTATGTGTGATAAAATCATAATACCGCACTTGGTGATTATGTGTTTAAATTTTAAACTACAGACGTATTTTTCTATTTTTCTTATTTCGCACGGGTTATTGATTTAGTTTTCCATTAAATCACCCGGTTTTTACGTCCAAAAGAACGCACCGAGCGGAAATAAAAGGCGAATTTTCGCGAAGACTCTCGCGAATGTCACGCGTTTCCGCTTATCTCGGCGATAACAAAGCCGGAGGAGATTCTACCGAGAGCTGCGCTCTCGCGCTTATTGTCGCTTTTGTTCTTATGCAACGGTGTCACGTGCGACTCCTTAGTCGAGGAGCAACATTTCTGGCTAATGCACTTTCCCGTCTCGACTTTGCCTCCCTCTCTTGCTCCGCTCCTCCTTCACCTTTTCCCGTTCCTTTCCTCTTTCGGATTCTCTCTCTTCCGTTTTCTCTTCCGTTTTGCAAATCGGCGAAAACGCAT
Source organism: Pseudomyrmex gracilis (assembly GCF_002006095.1). Taxonomy (NCBI): domain Eukaryota; kingdom Metazoa; phylum Arthropoda; class Insecta; order Hymenoptera; family Formicidae; genus Pseudomyrmex; species Pseudomyrmex gracilis. The sequence goes on along the minus strand of NW_018020835.1, from coordinate 19,376 downwards.
CCATACAGAGCGCATTTGTGCGCTACAAGCGCCGTTTGTACGTTTTACGGCTTCTCGTAAACACGACGCGCGGAACGAAATGAGCGGAGGAGGTGCGAATGGATCTAATAATTTCCAGAGGAACATTGAGCGGAAAAAAAAACAGAATCGTAACCCTTCGTTATACTACTACTACTACTACTACTACTCCGTGCCGCTGCTATCCCCTCGAAAAATCGCGAGCGTTTTCGGAACGTTAACTTCCCGCGAACCCTAGAGATGAAAAGTGCGTGCACAGACACAAAAACAAACGTTTTTTCCCCGAGTGAAATCATAAAATCTCTATCTCAAATGTGAAAATTCAACTCGTTTAAAAAAACACAAAAACTATTTTATATTAAAACAAAAAACTTATTTCTATCTTTAAAAATTCATAAAAAAATTACATTTCCATAGATTTTTAAAATATACATTTGTGATAAAAAAAAAAAAAGTTTTTTGTTATTAGAACATTATTTGCAAACAGTACCGTGCATGTAATGGCAATAAATTTCCGACAATGTCATTGTAAAAGCTGTACAAAGGCGTTTCCGTGAAACGGACGAACTACTGATTAAACGGACGCGAAACGGAGGGAAACAGATAAACAAAATGCCACGTACAAGCTACATTTTCTTGGAAAAAAAAAAAAAAAAAAAAAGCGCTCTACTACTCGTTGCCAAGACTCAATCGTTACAGCTCGGCCAACCACATCTCTCATGGCCGGCTCTGTTTTTCTGTTCGTTTCAATGGCGCGCCAGATTCTCCGGGAAAAAAAAAAAAGGATGTTTGTTCACATTCTCGGTCGTGCGGCTTCATCCCTTCTCCGACACAAACGTGAGAAATTGTCGTACTCGTGAAAACGCGCGCGGCACAATTCGTCATCATTATTATTACGACGAGCAAAATGCAGTAATTTAGAAATGTGAAATTTTGAAATAGCGCACACAGTGTTATCGTTTCAACATAATATTTCGCTCTGTGATGAGCAGCTTTTTCTCGCATAAATGTAAATATTAAAATATACTCGGAGAGAGAGAGAGAGAAATATAGTGTGCTTCTATGTAGCATCTAATTTTTTTTTAAAGAGTAGATAATAATGCTAAAAACTAATTATTAAATAAAAAGAAATATTAAATTTTAGCGCGATGAAGCACATTACAAGTGAAAAAAATTATGTAGGAAAAAAAATGCGAGCGATAAAGAAATGAGACTATTCTTGAGCGTACATTTGACTTTTTGTTTGAAAAATTTGGAAGAAACGAGCGTCTCTCAGACGAGGGGACCGGTCGCGAAGCCGCATGATGAATGCGACATAATCGAGTCGGAGATAAATGAGACGGCGGTACGCGCGTGTGTAGGTGTGCGCGCATTCGGATATGTGTGTAGATGCCTCGCGTGTTTAGGCTCCTATACGATCTCTCCGCTACACACGGTCCTCTACGAACTGCTCTCATCCTAGAATTATAATTTCCATGTTCGTTTGTACGGACCGAGCGAGTGTATAATGCTTGACCGCATATTTTTTCATATTCGATCCCGGCTGAAATATGTACCCTACACGGACGGGGGAATCTACTTCGCGCAATGTAAACGACTGCATTATATTTAGAAACTGACGAACTAAGCTTTTCTCGTACACGTATTTAGACCGATTATAATAATAAACGAAGCCCTCGCCTTTGCGTGAATTTTTATATATATATATATAGTATGTTCCTCTTTTTTAATTTGTATGTTTTTTTTTTTTTTTTTCATGAGTTTTACACACAAATTACAGAATAAATTATAAAGTAAAAAATCTTATCATACCCCACACATGATACCGCCACGAATCGTCACAACGTACGCGGAATTATTAAGAAACTCATATCTCGTTATTTTGACAGCACTTTGGGAAGGGGAAATAATCACGGAAGACAAAAATAAACAGAAGATATTCCCGTCATAAAAAGCGGCCCCTGTTCATCGCCGCCCCGTCTCTTCTTTTTCCCTGTTCACGACGAACGGCCTGATACCGTAAAACCACCGGCAGCTCCGTGAAAACCCGTTTATCATTGTTTATCGTACACCTGGTTTCTCGGAATGATAAGCGTGGGTTGAACCGTAATGATGCCGTACTTGTGCCGAGGCAAACGCACTCGCGGCTTGTGTGGGTATCGCGGCTAGGTCGTAATATATTTGCAATTGCGCCACATGTATTACGTATATAGATGAGAGAGAGAGAGAGAGAGAGAGAGAGACAAAGAAGCAGGCACGCATTTTAAAATTCTAGCATCGCGAATTACGGTCCAACGAGAAGAAGATAAAACTCTCATCAAGCGCGATTGTACTTTTTTACTTAAAACGAACTAAAATTACGAATTTTCAATCGACACTTTGACTTTGCGATCAATTATGCGAAATTCGGATAGAATTTTTGCTTTTCGTATAATCGCGCTACATTTCTTTGATACAGGATGTAAACTTTTGAGTGCAAACTTTTTAAACTGAATATCAACGACATATAACTACGATGACTAATTTTTATCGATCCTGGAATTACTTTAATTGCAAAGACACGGCGAAGAAACGTAATAACCGAGAATAATATTAAAAAGAATAAAATATATAAATTTAGTTCATCAATTATAATCTGCTATTGTATATTTGAATAAAATCAAACTTTCGGCAACGCGCGCGAATCAACTCTCTCGCGAATCACTCCGAATTTTATCGAGTGTGTCACAAAAATATTCTTGCTATGCTATTAAGAAGTTTTGCGCGCGTTTTCCTCCTCCCCTTCGGGTGTAATCATCGTTCGTAGAAACCGTGCAGGGGAGAGAAGTTTGCAAGAGGAAAGATTCGTGAACTCGGGACGAGGTATCGTCATCGTCGTCGTCGTCGTCGTCGTCGTCGTCGTCGACGGCTAATACGACCAACTTCCGCAGTTATATATCGGAAGCGGCACCTTTGCGAAAATGAAGTATTATCGCGCGAACCGACCGGATTCTCCCTCGTCGGATGACTGACTTTTGTTGAAAAAACGATTAAAATAACGTTGAAAACGATTAAAATAACAAATCTGTTGATATCAATACACATATTGTTGTCCACCGGCGTTTGTCGTGTCAGAATCCGAACGCAATTGCTACGCGTTATTTCGCGAGCGCTCGCTCGGGAAAAATAAAAAAAATATTTTATACTCTCGCGAGCGCGGAAAAAAAATTACAAAACATCGACCAACCGGACCCAACTTTATCACCATAAAATACGCATCAGCGTCGCGGACGCGGGAACCGAAAGAGCGGAGAATGACGGCGTCATGCAAGAATGTTTCGCGAATTTCGAAGCGAAATTTCGAAGCGCGACACCGATAACCGGAATATCGCTCGTGTAATTACCGCGCGCGTGTACCCGCAAAAAAATTAACGAAAAAAAAAATAATAAAATCGGAGATGGCGAGGAGCGAGTGTGTGCGAGCGATCTAACCTCTTAACCCAAAGGAGAACGTTTACCCCTTAACCTGTGACGCGCGATATAAAATCTCTCCTCTTCTTTTTTTTTTTTTTCTCTTTCCCATGTTTCTCTCTTTCATACCGCAGCCTCGGAAAACACTCGCTTTCGGCGCTCATCGATGCAAGAGATCGCATGTTTTGGACCTTTAACCCTTCCGAGCACAACGCCCCGCGCGCGCGCGCACACACTCGACCGATCTAGATCATCTCAGTTTTTTTATACGCGGAGAGAGAAAACTAAATGCGCACATGCGGTCTCGAATCTCTCAGATTTTTCGATACTTTTAGACACAGCGTTCAATATATGTGAAAACGTCACTCTGCGGGAATATGACTCTCGGTTTGCACGAGAGTATCGCAAAATTATTGCACGATATAAAATCGTTGAAATATTTTTTCTCAAACTTAAAAATCGTATTTTGCAAACATTTATGCACCGGCTGTTCGCGCGCGGGTAAAAAGACGCGAGTTAACTTGTTTTTTTCTCGAATTTCTTTATGTTTATCCAGACGCGTTTTTATCACAAATGCGTTACTCGAAGTAATCTCAATCACATGTATCAAATATTTCTCTGTACGATAGAGAACCATCGTTTTTTTACTATATATTCTATATATTTATATATTATATTAACGCTGAAGAGCGACAGATTTGTTCTAATATAGCGAACCGTGACAACTACCAGCGTTAAAAGTTAAATAAAGTTTCGGCCTTTTCTCGAGCGAGAATTTCGCGCACATGTACGTACACGCGCACTCGTATTAAAAAAAAAAAAATATATATATATATATATATACATGTATTGGAATATAATTCAACGCCCGTCATACCGTTCTCGATATTTTTGCGCAACACGTTGTGCAAATATTCATTTTATCGGGCGTGCTTTCGGAGCTTATTCGACGTCGCCAATAGCAGCGAGTCGCTTAATGGCGCGGTATTTACGTCTGGACCACGGGTCCATAAACGTCATGTGTATTATTATTCGGGATGTAAATGCATCGTAATGCGCTCTCTTTCTCTCTCTCTCGCCCGGGACACTTTGAAACGTTCGCGTGCGAAGCGTGCGTGCGTGCGTGCGTGCGTGCTTACGTGCGCTCGCGCGCACGCGCATTCAACAACGTGTAAATGTCATTTCGCCGAACAGACGTGGTCACCGAATGACCCGTTATTCAAATCGCGCAACATGAACGGAGGACGGAAATGAATGTGATCAGCGCTTAATCGATTTCGTTCTTGTCTATGGCCGTTGGACCGGCCTTTAACACATTCGGAGCACATTATTAACTTCGCTGTAGTAGTCTAATGCGATTTCAATGTAACGCTCTACGTGTCCGCCATGTTTGTTTACAACCATTTCGTAAATTGCATTTGTATCCGTTTTTTAAAATTAAAAAAAACATGCGAACATTTAATTTCTTCGGGATTAAATTTGACGCGACAATTTTTTTTTTTTTTTTCTACTCAGCGAAAGCCGCGACAAATCCGATAAATAGGTATATGTAACATTTTGCAATATTTTTGTAATTGTTTTTTTAATCTTCGTATCGCTCAATATTTTTTTTTTTTTTTTTGAATTTCTGTACGTCATTGTTCTTCGTATTATTTTTTTTTAAATTACATCTCTCAGACACATATCGCGCTCACAGGTTAAAAAATATGCGATATAAAAAATTATATTTCCCCCCTTCGCGCTTATATTTCTCTTTAACTTTAATTTACAAAACACGTATATTGCTTTTGTTTTTAAAAAAAGCTGTATTTATAAAATATTTTCCCATTTGCTTTACTTTTCATCGGTAATTGACTCGGCACTATCTCTAGGCTTGATGCAAACGAGTTAACGAGTGGATGGGTTGCTTTTTGTTCGCGCAACGTGTTCGTAACTTCCTACACAGGCCGAGAGCACGACTCGTCTCAAGAGCCACGATATGGACGAGGATAAGGCACGTTTGGCGCGATGAATACTCGAGAGTGTATACGGCGACGCGATGCTTCTTCCACACGGGGGAAGTTCCACTCTTGTCGCGTCTGCACGTCGAAAGATCGCGAACGATTAAAACGGCTTTTCGCGAATTTCTGCAACACTCGGATGTTTCTTCCTCGGCGTATTGTATCGGTCAACAATCGCGCAGCGAAGAGATGGACACGAAAAAAAAAAAAGGCAGACATATTTTTAATAATCGAGATATCGCACGCGCGCGCATCGCTGCTTACGCTCCGAAGTTGGCTTTCAACGTTCCGAGCGTTAGAAAATGGAGCGCGTATTACAATAAGTAATTGTGTCACTAGAAAAAAAAACTAACGAAGACATTTTAAATAAATATACGTATACTTTCAGCTAGAACTTCAACTCCGAAGAGTCACTAGAGTTTTTTTTAGTTTACTTAATCTATTTTTTTTAGGGTGTTTGTTGTGCTTTTCACGACAAATAGCGAACGCCGCTTTCTTTATCTTTCTCTCTCTCGCAGAGAGAGACATTGTCACAATACGCAAATATTTACAAGTAGAACTGGTAAAACAATGTCAATCTAGTGAATTGAAAACTGATAAGATTCTCAATATTTATTTTAAGATAAAAACTACGAAGACATTTATCATAATACATATATATATATAATTATATATATATATATATATATATGTACAACAATACACACACATCTAACGTATATCTTTTGAAGAAGAAAAAAAAAAAACAAATCCATCAAAATATTCTGAAACTAACTCGTTACTAAATATAGAAAATGATAAACACACGCGATATGTAGAAAGATTATCTCGAATGTGAGGAAGCGAGCGAATATTGTCGCGTATCTGAGCCGCGCTCAAGAAGTAACGTGTGTATGAGATTCCGAGAACGCGCACAAGCCGGACAAAAGGAGAAACCTTACCTTACCTTCAATATGACGAAATCCATGTCGTGGTTCGCGGCTGGTCGTCGGGCCTGTGTGTCCGATGTCTAACGACGCCGCGTTCCCCCGTCGCCGTGTATCCGTGTGGCTGAATGAATAATGCGCAGCAAAATAATAAGCGGGCGTAGAGATGAGACGAGAGCGTGTGTACCAGGGACGATCAACAATAATGCAACTGAAGAGGAGGACGAAGGAGGAAGAGGAAGAAGAATGGAGGATGATCTCGCGCGACACACGTCACACTATCGGATTCACTTGGTCGCCAATCCGGCCGGATCGAGAGCAACGCACTTCACGCGGAACGTAATACCGGATGATCATCGTCGCGAGAATCTACCATATTCGCCGGCGAACGATTTTTTATACGGAATATCTTCCTTCGAGACGAACGCGCGCCCGTGCCGGAGAGACACGCGATTGGAGTTCGCGATAATATCTCGCGCGCGTAAAGGCAACAAAAACAAACGGATGAATGACCTACCGTGGCGTATAAGCGCGACGATTTGAAACGGAGATCGTGAAATTCCGACCAACCCGCGTGGCGACTCAACATAGACTGAAATGAGCGCCGGTTGCGCCGCGCGAGATAGTAGAAGGGGGAGGCGCGCTCTCGGAGACGCACGAGTTAGAGCGAGAACGTACGAATCGTCATGAACCGACAAGGACCGAACATTTGCGGAAGCGAGCGACAGAGAGAGGTGACGGGAGTGAGAAAGACGGGACGCGAGTTGGGCGCGGGAGATTCAAGAGCGAGAAAGAGCAATGGAGTACGAGAGGTGGTCCCGTCCAGGCGCGAAGTACAGGAGAAAGAGAGAGAATAATCTCCGAAATTGGAATAGGCGTAGGTTTGAGCGAGAAGAGGACAAGGACGAAACACTCGACGAGAGAGAGAGCTACCTTCCATTCGTGGAAGTAAGGCGGGCGGCGCCGCGGCCGTTAAAAGCCGACAACGAAGAAAGGAGAGAAAAGGAGAAAGCATTTAAATGCCGTGTCCCCATAGTTGTTACAGTCGCTAGGACTAAAGATGTCGATTTTTAATTAAAAAAATCGATTTTTGGGATCGATTTAAATCGGAATAAAAATAATCGATTTAGAAAAAATCGACCAAAAAAAACAAATCGATTTTTTGAGATCGATTCAAAAAATCGACATTTTAAAGCTATTATTTTAGCCAGTTCACATGACACCAAGCTTGCGTTCGGGGGCATCACTCGTGTGCACATGAACAGATTCTATCTTTGTTTTTTATATCTAATGAAGAAAAAGGATAAATGACGTTCGTGTGCACGCGAGTGATGTTTTCGAGCGCAGCCCAAGTTAGATTAAATATAACGCTTTTGCCTAAAAGAGCGATTTCTAATGCGCCTATAGAAATCATAATTAAAAATAGCGACAATAACATTGCAAACACTTGCTGACAGCCAATGGCTGTGAAGTGAAGAAGCTTTCTGATAGGATATGCGCAAAACAGACGAGTTTTTTCATCCGCCCTGATTCTCTTTGTCACTTTGTACAGTGTAGTTGAGAAGCTTGCGATTTCCACAACGCAACGCAATCTTATCTTGGTAAAAAAAACTACGTAAAATATTTTTTTAAAGACAGCGAGCCAGACTTACGTAAATCATACATTCATTAGCAGTCTGTCAAACTACTTTTTTGCAAAAAAATCGGTTGTCGATCTTTTGCTTTTTTGAATCGATTCACAGATCGATATAAGAAAAAAACATCGTCAAAAATCGATTCTTTTGAGACTGATTAAATCGATATAAAATCGACACCTCTAGCTAGGACGATGACATTTCTAGCGAACACTAATGTGCAACATTTGCTCTGTAACAATCCGAAAAAACAATATACGCAATAATTTTATCGCTAATATACTTGAATCGAACGCAACAAAGATTCTCTCAGTACAGAAACAGTAGTATTCATAATAAAAAAAAGTAATAAATATTCTTTTTAATTAATATTCTTATTAATTAATATTTTTTTCAGTAAATATCTTTTTTCTTGATTTTGCCTGTACAGAGTCAATAGAAAGAAACTCGCAATGATTATCAGATGAAAGGACAAAAATAATCGGTGAAGAGCCGCGCGACGCGACGGTGAAAAAAAAAAAAACGCGCGCGACGATAGAAGATCGACTCGACGCGCCGAAGACTTTTGTCGGATTCTCATTAGAAGACCCGTTCAGCTCGTAATCGGAGAAAANAAAAAAAAAAAAAAAAAAAAATTCCATTAGATATTGCCTCCCCGGACCAGCGGAAATCTCGTGGCGTTATATAAAAGTGGCGAGCGCGGCATGAAAAACCGCAACATGTGGTTTCCTATCTGACGGCGCATCCGCAGTTTCAGCTGAGGGAAAGCCGCGGGAAATGCGCCCACGTTGAACCGCGGGGGGGAAGAGAACAGAGAACGGACGGTGGGATAGTTGAAAAAAAAAAGGCGCGGTGAAAATGTGCGGCGACCGTGGTGGTTGCGAGGTGGCGGCAAAGTCGGCGGTACGGAAAGAAAGACACGCGCGCGGAAGGACGAAGGATTCGAGAGATCCCGCCGGGAGTAACAGCGAGAATACGCACACGGGACAAGGAGAACGCGAGGGAAAGGAGAGAGAAGAAAGAAGCAGGAAAATGCAAGACTCTCTCTCGTGCTGGCGCGGGTCTCCACCACTGGCAGCCTGCACAATGCACTCGTGACCGTTGCTATTCCTCTGTTTCTTTTCTTTTTTTTTTTTTTTTTTTTTATCCTCCCCGTTTCTCGCGTACAAATGTTCTGAGATTCTCTTCTACGTATCTCTTCCGCGAGTCTCCCGCACAAGTTGCGAACACCGTATATAATTTTTTCCCTGACTTGTTGACAATCGCATTACATCGTTATCTTACAAATAATGTTTACAAGAAATACATTGTGAGATAATTTAATTAATATGCCACTTGAGGAATTTTTTTTATCCTTTGCAGGACACAATGTGCCGTTATTATTATTATTATACGTCCGTCGGAAATACTTGGTCTCGAAAAAAAAATTCTATAATCGCGATCTTAACAAGTAAAGTTGCATATTAAAAGAGGCGATTGAGAAGTTGCAAAGTTGCTAGAGCTATACGTCGGTTGCTAATCCTCCAACTTTCGGCTCAACCCTTTCGCTGCACTTCTTACGGAGTCGGCTCCGTAATTATCAAACTTGATTCGCGAATAAAACGATTTAATTGATTCTCGAAGGTTCTCGAAGGTTCGTTTTTTTTTTTTTTATTTATTGTTACTTTCGATATATATAATTTGCGATATCTCGTTACGATGTTTCATCGAGATTATGTCCGCGGACGCGAGAAATATCTAATATTATTAGCATTTCTTTGAGCGCGAGAATTTTTTTTAACAAAAGTTAATCTGGCGCGCGCGCACGTAGTAGTAGTAGCTAAAAGCGACGTTAAGATTCCGCGCGAAATGATGCGCCAGTTTTATTAATAATCGGTTTAAAGGATTTTCCTTCAAAGAGGGGATCGACCGAGAGAGCTAAAGAGAAAATCCTTTTTTTCTTCCATCTCTCCTTCGAGGGTGGAAGCTGTGAAAAGGATAACGCGTCTCATACGCGAGAGATCTCTTCTCCGCGGGATCCCGTGTATTTTTGCTCCCGCGGTCCCGCGCGGCGAGAAGGAAAGGAAGAAAGAAGCTGTGTGTGTGTGTGTGAAGCTCTTTCCAGAAAAAGAGAGGAAGGCCCCCATAACTCATTGGCTATTGGATGAGAGAGGTATGCAGCGCGCGTGAGAGGGTAGCAAAAGGGGGCGGCGGCGGCGGCGGCAACGGCGGTGATGATGGCGGGCCGACGAGAAAATGAAAGGGAGAAGGCGAAAGGTTTCTTACGCGGCTGCCTCGCGAAAGGGAGAGCGCGGCGCGCGTTTCGCGCGGGAGCGAGCAAGGGCGTCGCGACGCCGAGTTTTTTAATTAGCAGTCTGTGTGATCCGTCGAGA
>NW_018020835.1:0-7570 GCF_002006095.1 Pseudomyrmex gracilis | reverse complement strand
GATATTATATATACATATGTATTTCTCTCTAACTCACACGCGTCGTTAATCGTTTTAACATTAATCGGATATCAGCGGAGACGCGCGCGCGACACCGAGACCGCGATAAGCCCGCTCTTCCGTGTACAGAAGAAACAGCAAAAGGTCGTTGCGATTTTATCCCGTTGGCCACGCGACGTCGGAACGTGAAACCGGGGGGGGGGCTTTGGCCACCGGAGGTCGACACACGCACAATGTGTTGAAAAATAAACGCGAGGGCCGGCGGCTATCTGTCGCTCTCTCCATCTTTTATTTAGTCATTATACGCTCATCTTTTTTGTCTTCCCTTCTCTTTAGGTACGCGCTGACTGACGACCGAGCAAGCATCATTTTGCGCGTAGGCGAAAAGAAAAGGGCATACACCGTACACGGCCAGCGACTACTCGAGCAAAAGCTCTCCTCCCCGGGTCTTTCCTCCCTTTTCGCATACCCGCGTTTACGGAGACACTCGAATGTGATCGATACACCGTGCACTTCGAAATAGTTAAGTTGAACGTGAATTCGCAATATATGAAAATAATTGAATAATTTAAAAAATGTCATCGTCTAAATTTTATTTATACACTGAAAATTAAAAATCCCGTTTCGAAGATTGACGATACGTTTAGCTGACGCGGTGCGGATAAGATCGCTCTTGTGTCAATCGAAACGCACATTTTGCTAATCGTTATCGATAAAGGCTTCGTTTGAAAACGTCGATTATTATTGTAAATTTAGCGATTTAATCAGAGTTAAAACAAACACAATGGAAAAAGTTTTTTACGGTATTTAAAAAAATTTTAAATTTACGTTCTCATTCAAACTTTAACGTTCTGTGTCTTGTAAAAAGAAAAAAAAACATTTGCGAAAAAATTTTACAGTATTTAACAAAATTTTCAATTCACGTTCTTATTCAAATCTTAACCACATTATGTGTCTTGTTACAAAAGAAAAAACATTGAGCATAATATATATCTTTTGCTTTGTGATTGCAAACGGTATACTGCGAAAGAAACTCGCGTAGCTGCTATTCACAAAAATGTTCGAGAGAACCGCGGGAGAGAGAGATTAATACCGAGGAGAGTAATAAAATATTCCGAGAGCGCGACTGTGCGCCACGACGTGGTTAAAAACTCCGCGTGTACAATACAAAATAAATTCTTTATGCCTTTTATGTAAAAGGGAGGGAGCGTCAATGTAAATTGCGCCATCAGTGTTTCAATGGTGGAAATCAGATCTCAGTAGCCTCCTCCGGAGGCGCGGCTCCGTGTACGACCCGCGTATATATACTTTCAATGGCCGTCGCGAGTCAGAGGAAAATAAATTAACGAGGGTGTTTGTCCCGCCATCGCGAGCGCGCGCGCGCGCGCGTTGCTCCTTTTTCCCTATCCGGCCGGGATTAAAATCATCGTGGCTTTAATAATTACCGCCGGACGAATGCGCTAAATGAGGCGCGCGCGTTGCAACGCGCCGCGAAGGGGGGCTCGCGGGAGAGAAGCTTTTTTGCTCGGTATTATTTACAGTCCCGGAGTGCCACAATGGGCACCGCCGCGCGCGACTCGTGGCACGGCGAGAGAAAACCAGTTTATTCGTTCGCTCGGTGATATTATACGGCCGCGCGTCGAGGATAGATAAATGCGAAATTTTTCAACGACGGTACTGCGACAACGCGCTTTGCGCGCGCATAATAAACGAAATGAAGAAACAGGGTAAAATAGAGGAGGATCGGGAAGAAAGGGAATCGCATTTAACGTTGAAAAACATTCTATTTTTTTTTTTTTTTTGATCGAGAGACTTGTCGTTTTCGCAGATCTAGCTCTCGATCGACCGATTTCTTAAATAAACGCGTTACCGATAAGACGCAACTCGTTAATTCTTCGGTCTCTCCCGCGGCCGCACGATTAATGGCCGCCATTCCGGAATTCTCATTTATCAACCGTGGGGGCACGGCGGACAGAAAGAACGGTTGCGATATCACTGACATCATCTTTTGTGCGCGAGAGGTCCCCGCTTGTGCAGAAAAAAGAAAAAAAAAAAAGGTAAAAGGGCGAGAAGGAAGATGGGCGAGTGCAACCAGCCCGCGTAGTCTCTCTTTCCCTCTCTTCCAACCGGCGGGCGGCTCGGTGTCTCTAATGCACATCTTGGAATATGATATCCGCACAGCCGCTTCCACTGTATCGGTCTACGGTTACAAAGTAGACGTCGCTGCTGTACTTCCGAGCCATTTTCTACCCTCGTTTCTAACGCCATCCTTTCGCTTCTCATCAAATTTTCTCCTCTCCTTTTCTCTTTCTTTCTCTTTGCATCATTTTCAGTTTACACCACGATGTTTTTCTCGCCAACGTGTTTCGCGAGCGATTCGAAAATAACCGTCATATTTCCGTGTAAACCGATTTTACTCTTCACTTTGAACCGATAAGAGCGGTAAATGCGGATTTACACCCATTTGGTTTTTTGCCAAAGCGTCAATAAGTAGAAATTGCAACAAGTGTCTATTTTTTTTTTTTTTTTTTTTTTTTAAACAGACACGGCCACATAAAACAGAATCTTGCTTTTATTTAACTCTTATACCTCCAGCACATATGTACAAAATAATATGGAAAATAATTGTATAGGAACTAACATCGCGTTAACGTGCATAAATTAAACCCATCATTTAACGATTGCACTGTGTAAAACTATTTTTCAACAAACAGCACTTTTTTTAATCAGCTATTACTAATCAACTATTGTTGTAAACGCGTAATATATATATATATATATATTTAAATATCAAAGTTATCGTATTTTTTTTTTACGTATTTTGTGTATCTCTCGTGAGAATCGTAGAAAATATTCGATAAATTAAATCCTCTCTGTTACTTGCTCGATTAATTTCATAAAAGCAAAAACATCATTGTACCTTATACGTAATAATTTCAGCTGCATCATGAATTAAAATACGACAATGTGCAGTTTCCAACAAACGTACGACAAGACGATTAATCGCCATCGAGACGCTGCAGCGTTTCTCTTCCCCATGATACTCTACAGATTCATCTCGAAGAGTTCCAACATTCTCTTTATCTCTTTGCTGAAAATTAAAACACACTTGCAAGTACCGCAGAAGAATATAAAAAAAAACAAACTGTTTTTTTTTTTTTTCATTCTTCTGTTTAACTTAAAACATTTACACTTGCAAGCACTTACACTTGTTCGGCTAACTTGTAAATTGGTGCCATCGACTTGGACAGTTCCTCGCACTTTGCCATCAATTGATACATTGATTTTATATTGTGATCCACTGCGTCGCACGTTTTGCATACCGCATCTCTGTAAGTTTCTAAACAACCAACTGTGAGAGCTGACGCCTGGAAAGTAAAGCGCGATAAATAAATAATTCGAACGATCACGCGCGCCCAGCATTGTAAAATGAAATTAAAACACTTAATAACTTGCATTTTGTAAAATTGCAGCCAGATTTTCGGTCAACGCGTCCACGGAGGTCGCAATTTTTCTAGCTTCCATTTCCAGTTCATTCAGTACGTTATGATCGAGAGACGGTAACTGTGGAGTCAGAGCTTGTCTGTACAAGCACGGGGTTGAACTACGCGATCCCGGAAATGACGGGGTTTCTCCTTTCTTGGTCACAGGACTGGACAACTTGATCTTGTTTTCCAGATCCTCGGTGACGAACAACACCATATCGCCATCCTGCATCACTCTACCTTCTAACTGCAGGTAACCTATGGCCTTGTGATAACTCGGTGGATCGAGATCGTCGTCTTCCGTGGGACTCCCACCTCTGCTCTTCAAATCCAACTGATCCGGTCTGTGACCAATCCCAGCCATTTTCTCAAGATTGTTGTCAAAATACTTTCCGCTATCGATGTCTGGAGAATCAATCAGTGATCTCAGTTCGGAGATAGGCGGTGAGGATTGTGAATCAAACGATATCTCTGAATAGGATGCTGTCATCTCATGCAACTAAAAACATCAAATACAATCATATATAAATATTTATTAAGAAAAAAATTTCTGATAATTAAGTCGCAAGCAGTGTTGAACATCTACATATTGATAATGTATATTTCTAAAATCCTTGATTCATTGTACAATGTAGGTACATGTACAATATGTGACAAAACCATTTTTACCATTTGTATTGTATAGTCGCAACATTTCTATACAAAACAAACTTCAACTTCATTAATTAATACACACACTTTATATTCATGCATTGCCCGAATACAAAGATCGGCATTAATGCCTTTCACCTATTCATATCGAAATGCACAAACACACAAATAAATTATATTTTCAGAATAAACATACAGTACAGGCAACGATGTAAATACCTTTACACAAAATGAAATTGCATTGCACAACAATGTCGCAATAATATGTACCTCAACAATTTAGTTATTATTACTTCAATAATTACACACAGCGATAGTTTGTTACATACATCACTTACACTCGGATTTCACACAATTTCGTAAATGTTCAACACTACAAACATAACCAATAATTCTGACCTTACTCTGTCTTCGTCGTAATCGATGACATTTTTATCGTTCCGAATATTTGCTTCTGGCTTTGAGATCTCGATCTCGTCTGGTTCCATTCTTCGTAACCTTTCTATGGTTTCAAGTAAACTTATTAAATGTTTTCTTCAGAATATACCTGTACACAAAAAATGTACACAATACACAATTTTCTCGTAACAGCCGAAATCAGCCAAATGTCAAATCAAAGCTGACCCAACTTGAACTGACGCCGACGTTACCAATCGCAAAATCTAGTAACATCGATATAAGCCTTGTGTTCCAGCAGAAAGAAGTCTGAGAGCGACCACGTCCATAAAAGAATGCGTCATCACTTTTCCGCCCCGTAAACTAGCGCATGTCCACGGGTGGTACACATTGGAACTACGCAGCCAGTCCACGAGCGACATGTCGGTATGTCCACGAGCGACATGTCGGTATGTCCACAGCGTGCGGTTCTATTCTGTGCTATGTGCACGAGTTTAAATGGTCACTTTCTTTAAGTGTGTGAGTATATTCGAGAGCGTGAATTTGATTTTTTTTTGAAATTTAAAATGAGACCGATCTCGCGATGAGAAGATGAGAAAGGAAAACAGAAAAGGATAAGAAAAACCATTGCAACTTTTCGTACAACATAAATGTGACATACCAGAAAAGATGTGATAGTCAAAAAAAGAATCTTATTTTAGCGAGCAGCATCAGAATTTGTAAAGTGTACTCAGGTACCATCTTCTTTATCATCATTTGCTGCTATTTGCTATTATTGTTTTTACAAACGCTACATATATACATATAGTTACAGTACACAGTAAAAAAAATAAAATAAGTATAATATTTAAAATTGATTTGACGGCACACAAATATATGCGTGTCTGAAAAGTTGCATTTTCAAAAAATATATCTTTTACTGGTTTATTACAATTTATCAAAGTGTGTTACAATTTTT
Source organism: Pseudomyrmex gracilis (assembly GCF_002006095.1). NCBI lineage: Eukaryota > Metazoa > Arthropoda > Insecta > Hymenoptera > Formicidae > Pseudomyrmex > Pseudomyrmex gracilis. The sequence continues at coordinate 2,080 of NW_018020835.1, read as the reverse complement.
GAGTTTTACAATTTTGCAAGTTTTTTACATATATATCGATACAATAAAGTACATACATAATAAATACGAACCACACATGGCAATATTTCTGGTAACATTACACTTATTGTATGCTATACTTCATCGCACATTAAATTCTCGATATAAATTTCATTTACTGATGTTTTACAATTCGAATTCTTATTATTGTAGTCTTTTTTATATATAGTTTTTACATACAATAAATGTAACCTTACCTTACATAAACGAAATTTAATCTTACATTTACATGCATATGCAGTGATTCATATTAATCAGTGCATTTGCATTTTTCCTAATTTTTAAACCTGCTATGTCCTACCCTAAACTTCTATCTTAAACATTACTAGCCTTGTTAATCAGGATTAAGGCTGCATGGCACATGCCTTGATCCTAATCTTACATGTTTGTTCCTAACTATATCCGCGGTCTAGTACATTTCCTACCTACTCGATTTAAAAAATTTCCTACCTACCCGGCCTAATATATTTTCTACAAGTGCTTGTATATACGCATCCCTACCTACACAGATACCTATTTACCTACCTACTTTGGAAAGTTTTAAAATCTATCAAATATTTTACGCGAGGGACAGTTGTTTTAAAATTAAAAAGTATTATTTTAAATTTATTTTACTTTCGCGACCGAGTTTTTATATTTTATGATTTAAAGAGAGTATATACCCACCCAATAAAAGCGTACCATATGTATAAATAGATGAGATAGAATAAAAGAAAAGAAAAAATATATATTTAAGTACATATATTTCAAATATATATTTAAATATATATTTTTGCAAAAATAAACTAGAAGAGAATAAATATAAGGAGCATAAGCCTCCAAAAAACAATTCTATATCGGTTCTTTAAGAGAAAGTGATATAGAAAAGTGATATAGAAAAGTGATATATAAAAGAACACAAGTTTCAAAAACTAATTCTATATCGGTTCTTTAAGAGAAAGTGATATAGAAATATGAAAGTAGAAAAGATAGATAAATATATATTGAAAAAAATAAAAAAAAATTAAAAAAGCACAAATATATATAGAAAAAATTCTATATCGGTTCTTTAAGAGAAAGTGATATAGAAATATGAAAGTAGATGTACAAAATATAGATAAATATATATTAAAAAAAAGCACATACATAAAAAATATTATATACAAATATATAGACATTTTATCAAAAAAGAATATATCGTCACTCCCTACGTATAATTACATAAGTGTCACATACCGGATTTTCAGTTTATTGCATAGTAACGAGTTAAGAAAGTCATGTTCTTTATGGTCACCAAATATTTAAAAAAATATTTATAAGTAAAAATTTGAAACCGAATGATCCCTTAACTAGGGAAACTATATGAAACTTTAAACTTTTAAACTGCTCTTCTCTAAAATTTGCGTTTTGGAATTACAGGATTATACGGAGTGACAATATATTGAAAAATCAGTGCGACTACTACTCATGCAGAATAATTTATTCTTCTCAAAAATTTTCATGGTAGAGATATGAAACATAATCGATTATTTAATTCTAAATTATTATTTTTCCTTTATATATGCTCAAATTCTATATCTAGGTATACAAAATAATTTTATATGAGATTGAGATGATCTCATATATCATTGTATCTAATTAAACATCATCAGATATAGGATATGTCCATATATAAAGGATATTTTTTTCCAGACTATTTAAAGAGAATTTAAAGAGAATTTAAAGATAATATATATAAAAAAGCAACTTTTGTAACAGTGAGGTGCTTTTTATGTGAGAAGAATAAATTATTTATAATAACGTACCGTTGTGCGCGTAGTCCCTCGCCGTCCATCGCTGTATCTTCAACTCCAGTCCCACGTAGCAATCAGGAACCTACCTTTACTGTCCCACGATGCGAAGAGTGCGCGCCCACGACGAGATGACCGTAGTCCCACGATGCGGGACCACGTTTGAACTTACCGGTGGCCCCGTTGCTGTAATATGACGCGAAAACCGCGAAATCGCGAATGACTCTACTTTTAGACTAATGAATGAATTAAATTCTTCAATTAAAGACTCA
>NW_018020834.1:187789-212376 GCF_002006095.1 Pseudomyrmex gracilis | reverse complement strand
TTTATATTATAAGTAAGTAACTAGTAGTTTCTCTTTATATTAATATATTATATATAATATTATATAATACGTATGTTAACAAGTGGTAAACACTTTATAACATGCGATTAAACGCAAGTAGCAGATCTCGTGGAATTGACCAATTGCGGAGTCAAATCAGCCAATCGACCAACGTGATTGATCAGTTCCACGAGACCTCCGACTTGAGTTTCATGGAGAACGGCCTTTGAGTTCCACTTTTGTGGAAATACGGCTAAAACCAGCGGTTGAAACCGTCGTAAAAAATTACAATAGGATGGCCGCTCTCAGATTTCTCTCTGATTTCTACTTAGTCATGAAACACCGAATTTCATGATTGGCCACTGCATTGAAATTTGAGGTTGGAGATTCGAGACCCGAGAGCTGAAATTTGAGATTGAAAACGAGATCTAAGATTTGAGAAGCGACTATGAATTCGGGCCTCAGTTTTCTCTCCGGTGGAAGACTTTTTTGTGATCACTGCTTTATAGTCTGCTAAAAAAAGGAGAAAATCACCGCGATACGAAACTTTTAAGCGAGATGAGATATATATTTGTTAAAGTTTGTCAAAGCTTCTTGCATTTCGGCGTATCTCGCTAGATCGCAGGCCTCGCGCAGAGGAAGCCATTCGAATGCTTGATGCTCGTCCGACAATCTCACACATTTATTTGGATTAATTAGCTCCGCCAGCCAATAAATCACAATTTTCGGCACTCCCTTCACGTTGTAAGTCATCTCGTGCTTCACGTTCTCGAAAATCTTCAAATCGTCCGCTTCGAAACCAGCCTCTTCTCTGGTCTCGCGCAGGGCTGTCTCCATATCCGATTCGCCAGCATCGACGTGACCTAAAAAAATATTGATTACGCACATGTACGATTTCGAACTGAACAATTAAAACAATTAAATATCCGCCTTTAATGAGGCGAACAATCGCGCAATATGAACAGCGCTTAAATCATTTTGATTGTCGCTTATTGTCATCAAGAATTTGTCTGAATTCGGCACGGAATTGAAGTGCTTTGTGTTTATTACTGTGACTGGCTTCTTCCTTTAGATCTGATAAAAATATAAAAAGTACAAGCCAATGACGAGCAATAGAACAGCAAAGCGCTTTACTAAAAGCTCTCCGAGCTTCTGCCGAACGCGGTTCATTGTTAGACCTGGTTTATGCGGGCAAATACGGCCTTGTTTTGGTCATAGAATGGCGTATGGACTAACCGTTATAGGTCCAAGAGCCACAAGCGCACCAAACCAAACCAACCTTGTTTTGGCCTTGTTTATGCGGGTAATAACTGTTAATCTATGCCGGAATTGGGGTACAGTTCAACTATAGGATTTCAATGCTTCTGTTATAATTCTGTTACGCTTCTGTTAATAAACAGAAATATCAAAATCTTAGGCCCGCATAGACCAGGTCTTACTCGCGAAATATATTGATGTAATAAGAATATATACAAACCTTTGGGCGGCGTCCAATGATGGTCTCCGTATGATGTCTGCATCAAAAGATACTGAACGGTGCCTTGAAAACGACGAAAAATAACGAGACCGCAAGCACGAGCGTGCGGCGCCATAACGACCGACCAACTGCGAAATGACTTGCGAAAGTATCCGGCCAACGTTCGGTAGAACCGAGCGTTTAACAAGGCGTAAAGCGGTTTGTTATCCGCGACTGGTGCATGCTTTTAGAGCCATTGCACGTAAAAAAATTTTAACTGTAACCGTAAGATCGTTAGCAAATCAACCAATTACAGACCAGTATTATCTTCCATTAGTTGGAATGCTGACCAGCGATTGGTCAATTTGCTTATGACCTTGCGATTACGTCTATACTTTTTCTACGTGCAATGGCCTTTACACTCGTAAAAGAACCGGAGGAATAAGCCAATACGCAATAAGACAATGGGTGCGTTCAGACAACTCAACGGTTAAGAGATCATCACTTATGATAGGACTATTCTTCAAAATCTGATGCGGTTCCAAAAGTATGATCCAATCAGAAGTGATTATCTCTCAACGTTGTGCAACTGTTGAGTTGTCTGAACGCACCCAATAACAACGCAAAGCGTTTACTATTGAGCGTTCTGCTGAACGCGGCTAATGCGATTTTAAGAAGAAATACGAACAAACTCGCGTATATATAAACCGCAATGAAAAAACCGACGAATAAAAATGTTTAAACAAAACAGAAACATGTTTCGTTATATTAATTCCGATTAAATAACTTTTTTCCTTGTACTTTTTTTTTTTTTACAACAAAGATCAAATCATTTAATCATATGATCTACAAAAATGATGGCTATATTTATTAATGTATGTTTACAAGTATAATAAATAAAAAGTATATAGCTTATTGGGTATACAAATTAGTTTTGTAATGTAAACATGTCAAGAATTAAACTTATATACGTATGGTTTTTGTCTATATAATACTTAAACAAAAAAAGAGACGCGTAGAAAAAAGAAGAAAAAAAAAACATACCCTGTTCATCCACTTGTGAGATTTGTAAAAAATTTGTTTCTCGAGATAATAGTTTTTGGTCCTCTATACGTCCTCAAGCGCAATGATCTTCAATTTCAAGAGAGAATGTAATTTTTATTTTATATATTTAACATTGATTCATTTTTCGGAGAGCATCAGATTAATTATAGTAAGATTCAACACACAGTAGTCATCTCATCGTTTAAAAATTATCAGCCGAGTTTTGTACTTTTTTTTGCAAATTTCTCTTTTTTTTTTTTCTATAGTTTTAAAAAGTAACCATGAGAAGTGTGTGAAAATTACATATTAAAAATTTTTATGACTAGATATATATTTGTAATAATAATTCTGCTTTTTTTTTTTCTCTAGATTCTAGGAGAAGCGTATAATCAGACGTGACGCTGTGTGTGTGATATCTCTGTTTCGGGAAAAATTATTAATTTTTTTTTCTTCCACATTTATACATTTATATAATATGTACATATTAATTTTGAGGGGGGAGGGGGGGAGAAAAAAAAAGAAACGTCCGTATCTTCTCTTATCGTGAGAATGTGATATCGCATGCGCGATATAAATTTTATGCGTGGAAATTTTTGCAAATTCTGGCGGCGCATTTTTTTATCACAACCGCCCCGCCGGGGTTACTGCTGATCAAGCCAAAAAAGAAAGAAACACAATTTGATCGACAACTTAGAGCGTGTCGACGACGAACGCGCATGTTTTTTGTTTTTTGACAGGAATCTGAATCGGGAAACAATGCGTGTTACCATTTTATTATAAACGTTTTGCTACATTTTGGCTAGATACCGATCACCAGAAAACACTTAGCAAAGCTTGTATGTATCTATCTACAGAGATTGACATGTGTATGTAAATGTATGTACTCATGTATGTGTAATATTTTTATGTGCGTGCTGAGTCGAATGCACAGCTATACGGGCAACGGACGAGAGAAATTTGTTTGTTTGTTTGTTTTTTTAAATATATATATCGCGCGGGTACTTAGAAAAAAAAAAAAAAAAAAAAAAAATCACAAAAAAAGCTCCTCCGACATTTGAGACACGTCGAGAGTTGGATCTTAAAATTAATGTCGCCCGTGCAGCTCTGCAACTCTCTTTCAAATTGTCTCTCAATAAATCCGTTTTTTTTCTCACGTGTTAAAACCATGAACGTCTTTAGATTTCAATATCACCTCCTCCCGTTACGGGAGGAGATTCGATTGTTAATTTATACATTTATTTTCGTAAAGCAAGCGAGCGAAAGGTGGGTTTATGTATAGATTACAGTATATAATTAATTCATCTATATGCCAGGGATATACCATTAATGCTATCTCTTGAAGAGGGCTTCTTACGTTAACATTAATAATATAATCACTCTCTCTTTCTCTCTCTCTCTCACATCCTCTCACTCTCTCTCTTTCTGTCTGTCTGTCTGTCTATTACGGTGTATATGTATCTCTATAGTCATATCGTTACAACGACCGCTTCTTCTCCGGGTTACAATTCTTTTTTTTCTTTTTTTTTTTTTTTTTTTTACACAGTGATGACAACGTTGCTCAATAATTGTACTCAAGGTACTAACTCTGTGATTAATGCAGGAACAAACAGAAACGAAACTCTCGATTCATTTAATAGTATTCTCTAATATAAATTTTTTTTTTTTTTTTTTTCTAACAGTGATTGGGATTTTCTCTTTCTCTCGCTCTCTCTCTCTCTTTCTTGGTGGGGGTGTGTACGGATGTTCGTATTTTAAACTTGACCATCTCTTTCCATTAATATATATAAATCGATAACATTATTACTATAATCATTTATGTTACAGTTATCTCGCTTATTGGTTCATGCGGTAAATTCGACGACACGAAAACTGGTATGGTAATACACAAAGAAGGTAAGTCCCGATGCCAGTGCTGTATTTTATAATAATAATAATATATTGTAGCACTTAGAATTTTTTTGTCAAGATGTGTTCTTCGGTAACGGACAATTGGCGCCGATACTTAGTTGCTATCAGTCATTTCACGATTCGCAACACGAATACGTACTGCGATTGTACACGATGTCGGTTACGTTGAAGTTACTCTGTAGTTTTTTTTTTCTTTTTTTTTTTTTTTTTTCCAGTGTAGCAAGTGTTAGAAATGTGAAAAATCATCTTTTTGAGTTTATAGTATGTAAATAAATTAGTCAACTTTTGCCTATTTTTTAGTAACATACTTCATTAATCTTAGGCAAATATAAAAAGTTTGCGATACTCTTGAGTTTCGAAGTGTTTTTTTTTATATTTTTTTTTTTATGATCTTGGTGTGTGTGTGGAGTTCTCTTCCCTTTTCCTTATTAATTTAGTACCTTTCGTAATATAATTATTATATACACCAAGGTGCTTCTCTAGTTCGCGCTCTCCTACGTTGTTTTTTTTTTTTAGTTTTTTTTGTTTTTTTTTGTTTTTTTTTTACGGTAATCCCTAAATTTTAATTCATTCAACGACGAATATCTCTTGCGAATGAAAAGGATTAAATAGTACAATTTTTATAGCCAATTAACGATACTTAAATTTAATATTATTTTTTCGTATTCCTTGTAGAAATAACAGATCTCTTGTTATTACTGATGTAGTTTAAAGTTTAAGGTGTAATTCCAACTCTTTGTGAGAAAATGATCAAGTACTTCGTGTGTTATTCACAAACGTTGAGTATAACTCGATGCCGTATATTTCTAAATTATGTTAATAAACGTCTTTGCTTCTACCTTCACATTATTCTTTTTTGTATACTATATATGTATTTGTCTCTGAGAGTGAGCGTGTTATGCATGTATGTATGTACGTGTATATGTTTGCGTGAGATAGAAATAAAAATATTATATTAACATTATATATAATTATATATATATATATGTTTTAATTGGCTAATGTCTATAGTGCTGCGTATTTTCAAACTTATTGCTACAGATAAAAAAAGTAAAATATCATAAAAATGTTCGAAAAAAAAAAAAAAAAATAGTTACACATTGTGCAACGTTAAAACAGTGTACAATTCATATTATTTTTTGACTAATACATGATAAATGAAGGTAGATTCTCGTCGCTACAGAACGCTCTCTACTACGCATATATCTCGACAGGTTCTGTAATAAAAATTCCGTCGAATTGTATTTACAGAAAATCCTGCGCTTATAAAAGTTTTACATATAAAACACAAGAGGAAAAAACAGGAAGTTTTGAAAAAAAAACTCTCTCTCTCTCTCTCTCTTTCTCTCTTGACGTTGCAATTATACTGTCTCATTCACTTCCTCCACGATAGAAATGGTTGTATTTTTTTTTTTACAGTACAAGGAACACACTTCCTCTTTTTTTTTATGGAAATGAGGAACATAATCGTGATGTAAGAGATGCATTATTAGGCACATTTGACAATCCGATTGAATTTCAATTCTATTTTTTTTTCGTTTTTGTTCTTTTTTTTTTTTTTTTTTTTTTTTTTAGATGGCAGAAGATGTATTGTCGTGATTACTGTTGTTCCGTTTTTTTTTGTTTTTATATGTAATCTTTCAGCGTTTTGGAAATGGAGCGATAATGCGTGCGCGATTTAAAGCGTTCGGAATTATGGAAAAAAAAAAAAAAAAAACGCACCAAATCGAATGTAGACAGCTTCAACATCAAGAATAAAACAAAGCCGTATATAATACTGTTTGAAAAATAAAATGAGACATGGATTGTTTAAAAATTCCGAAAGAGGGCAATTCAAATCTGTAAGCACAATAACACTGATTACTTTCGCTCGGATGCACATTCCACTGTTCTCGGCAATGAAAAATTTGAAAACTAAAAAAAACATAGAGATTAAACATATATAGATTATTGTGTCTTATGCCAGCTTTTTTCGTACGGTCGATCAGGTCAACTGAGCCGTCTCTCTCTCTCTCTTTTTTTGTCTTTTATATTATTTCTTTCAATTTTCTCTCTCTCTGTCCTTCCCCGCTCTCGCGTTCTCGAGACGTTTAACGAGAGGACCCTGATCTAGTTATTCATTTTGGCACTCGGGAGTATTTGAATACGTATTAGCCGTCAACAGATCACAGCTTCGGATTTTTTTTTTTTCTCAACGAATTTTTATAGCAGTACCTCCTTGGCGCAGAGATGACACAAGAGATATGACTCTCTCTCTCTCGGTTCTTTCCTCCCTCACCCTCTCTTTTCTTCTTTCCTCTCTTTTTTTCTGTCGCCTGATGACGACGCTCGTCGGCTAGGACGGAGGAATTTGTTTTTTTTTAAACGAATATTTCTTGGGTATCAGAATCAGAGTCAGAGTCCCAGAAAAAGAAACAAGAGTAAAACTCTTCGGTTACCACCGTCGCTTGGTGGTTGTGTTCACGAGGTTGTTATGGGTTGGCGCGATTGGCGGCTAGGGCGCCCGTGGCCGACAGTCACAGCTTGAGCTCGTTCGCGATCTTGCTAGCGATATTTTTAAACCCAATTGACGTGCCGGAGATGCGTTTGAATCGCACTCCGTTCAGAGAGAGTCGCGGCAATTTGCAGACCTCGATTTCCCACTGCACTTGGCTGTCCGTCGCCGCTTCACCGTGCGCGCACAGCAAGAGGAATCGTTCGCGTTGCTCGTACTGACATTTGTTAGCGTCCAGTACCTGCAAGAAAAAACAAATTCGATAATGTAAACTTGTTTCAATTTTGTCTAAAATAACGTCTTTATATATACGCGTATGTAAAAAAAATAATCGATATTGAGATAATGAATAATATACTCCAGAGTATATAATTGTTTTCTCTTCTTTAAAATACCTTTCGAATCTCAGACATGATTTCGTTAGGATCTCGACTACTGGTAGTCTTCATACTCCACGTGAAGCGCAAACTGCGTGGCTTAACCTGTTCGTCGTTAGTTGTAGCTCCGCTGTAACAAAAAGATATCTTAAATCTGTCCAACATCTAAAGCGATTCTAGCAATAACTTTGTTTTGGGGTTTTTTTTTTTATAGTTGATGACTACAAGCACAAAGTGTTGTTCTCAATGTAACTCATGTAGGAAGATTCCGAATCATCTTTTGTTCGTGAAAAAAAAAAAAAAAAATAGTTTTTAAATGCGTAGGCATGAAACAAAAATCGTTAAAAAATTTATCCACATAGATTTCGATCAACAAATGGGATTCTGTCTATTTTAAACATTAATATGATTACTCTACACGCAGATCAGTATAAAATATTGAGCGATATAAAAATTATATATATATGTGATCTTTACAAAAATGTTGTGTGTATTATAATAAAGCCTCAAGCTTGCAAATGCGTAAAAAAAAAGTTTTTAATCCGTTTTTCAAAAGACTCTATATAATTGCTGTGCGTAAGTTGTTGCAAGCCGATAAATAAAGTTTCAAAACATATATAATGTGTGTAATGGAAATTTATCAAAAAAAAACTTATTTCAATTTCCATATAAATTGTAAAACATACATGCTCGGCATGCAAATCATTTGCCATCATAATTTTAATTACAACCTCGGTGCTGCATACATATTTACATTTATAAATTAAAGATGTATATATATATATATATATATATATATATGTATATATATCATTTGTATATAAATGTAAGTTACACAAAATATTCAAATTGTATACATATGCGAATTATATAATCCTGAAGAAAACACATATCTCAAAAACTCTTACAATAATAAACGATAAAAACTTACATCTTTGTGTTAGAACAAACAAAATGACAATAAGTAGACAACAAGTTTAAAAATAGTGATAACAATATCAATCTAACAGAGATTTTATACACAGTGTATCAGACAAATAGTAGTATCTTTGTGTTAGTGGATTGTACGCAAATTGTCTCTCTCTCTTTCTCTCTCTCTTCCTAAATTTTTATTCCTGAATCGTATACGAGTTAAAATATAATTGGTTTCTTTTTATAAATTATTGTTAAACGCTGAATATTTAAAGGCGCCTCGCGTTTCGTGGAATATGCATGCTATGTCACAAGGATTATCTCAAAAATTAAGAGAGACGTGCATAAAAATTCACAATTCATTGTTTTTAAACACGAATGTACATGAGAACATGAAAAGATAACGAAAAGTTGGATATAAATACGAGATAAAAATGAAGGAAAACAAAGTGAGAGTGAAATTAGAATACGGATTTGTGGTATTATGGTATGCAGTAAACGTACCTCACTACTGGGTGCTTGGGGGGTACGGATGGGTCCATGGGGCTGAAATAACAAAACAAAGGCAGTTGCTAAACAAACACTAAACATGATAAATTAATCAAATTGTTATATGTGTAACAACCATCACCATTCTGTCACCATTGCACACTGATTATGGCACATAAAAAACGTTACGGTGTAATAATGGTTTTTAGAGAATCTCCATTAAAGATAATAATCGTGTGTAAATTCATTTTTTTTTTTCACACCGTAATACGATATTTTTATATGTGAGAAAAAAAAAACAAAAAAAACAAAAAAAAACACGGGACATGTGTGTGAATATTGCGTAGAAAGTTGAGGAGATATAAAGCGTTTATGTGTAAAACAACAATAAATGTTATTACTCGAGACAGATATCAAAAGTTATGGAAAAACAGCGGTCACAGATTTTGTTTTTTTCTTCTTTCAAGAGAGACAAGCTGGTTTTCTGAAATAATGTACCAATCAAGAGACAATTTTTATAATAAAAAGAACAATTTAGCACATAGCATTCCGAAACAAAGTTACTTGGCATTGTGAATGCTGTGTAAGACGTGTTCTTCGCACAGACGAAATGTTTCTTCTGTATATATAATAATTTATATATATACGAGGATTCAGAAATAAATTAATACAACATATACAAGACAGTTTTGACATATTTATTAATTGCGAAATTATTACTATTATTGCTCCTTAAAATTATTAAATAATATTTCTATATATCCTGCTTATACATATATGTGTATATATATTTATGAAAAAAAATATATACATATATATATATATATATATGTATATCTGTTTACTGCCCTCCACACAAATGTAAAATATAATCGGGGTACAACTTCTAAATTAGATTTCTTTTAATAAAAAGATTAGCTTTAATTAACCGAATATTTTAAGAATTGTTTTTGTTTGGCCTGTGAGAAACATAGTTGGAGTGCAGCAAAAAGTGTATTTACTTAAAGAGAAACGTTATATTTATATATAATTTGCATACAAATGTTTTTCTCTATATTATATTTTGATGTATCTTTAATATATGACGTGGATTAAATTATTTAATATATATATATATATGTATTTATTTATATATATATATATATATATATATGTATAATCTATATCTCTTTTCGCTTTTCTCATTTTTATATATATTAGTTTATATTGGATAGCCTTAAATGTTACACCTCATTATCTTTTATAAACTTTCTAATATCACTTATGCATCGAATATTTCGGCAAACGTGACAAATACAAAAACAAATACTATATTGTTAATGACGGTTTTAAACATTTGTTGGGAAAGTATATCAAACTGCTAAATACATATCTCGGGATACATTTATAAATTGTGCACTCGAAAAATGTAAAGAAAGTTGAAACATTTTACACAATAAAATTATTCGATTTCTTTAATGATCCTTTATGTAAGAGAATATAAAATCTTAACAAATAACAGACGAATATAAGAAAAAACGTCTCTGATTCTATGTTTTACAAGAAAAACGACATGTTTCAAGCAGCCCAAGGCCACTTTATATAGGATACACTGTAATTTGTGTTAATATATAAATGTACAATAATAATAATCATTATTATTATTATTGTTATTTGCCATATAACATTTACATTATATTTTCTGTTGACCAGATTATTATTGATAAATGCTATTGGGCAATGTGATTGTGAAAGGATTAGTGTATCATGATTCGTCGTATAACGCGAGATATTTGAAATACACAATATTATGTAGGAGAAGGCACGTATCTTCGATAGGTGTTTTTTTTTTTTTTTTTTAAGGAGAGATAAGAGAATACGATCACAAAACTTTTTCATCTTTGTAATATATTCAAATATCTGCACTTAGTATCAGAATGAGATTGGATTCAAAAAATTGATAAATTTTTAAATCCGCCGTTGAGAGGATTTAATATGAAGCTGTGTGAAAAAAAATAAAATTTAGAATAATACTTTTCTATTTTCTCATCAAAAAGTATAAATATCCATGCGTTTAAATAGGAAATTAAACAGTTTAAATAAAAAAAATTTACGAAAAACACTTTTGATCACAAGTTATATTTAAATGAAATGTATGGAATTTGAATGGATTTTGTTATACGCTATACTAAGCACAGAGTATATTGTTATATATATGTACATATATCAAATTAAATTATCACTAACATTTACTATTAATATTGCAGAATAAGATTTGTATTTGTGTTACATATATACGTGCGCTTGTAGAGAATATTGTATATTTCTAATAACTAAACAATGATACAATATATGTATGTTGATCAGGATACAAGTAAGTAATGAATATACAAACAAATTATATACCAATTAATTTATGGGCTGCTTCCTGTTTTGATAATGTTCTACTGTATATATATCGCGGATTTTTCAATTATTTATACAATATAGATTGGCATCTTATTAATAGAATAAATTAAAGCGAGAAATAGGTAAAATTGCCGTTTATTGCAATCAAATAGCACTCTAAATCTTAAATTTAGTAGTCAGTGTTTTTTTTTTTGAGATCACCATCGGAACAATATTTGTAACAGTTTGCAGAAAAAAAAAAAAAGAATATAAAGGATATGGTAATTTTATAGTATATATTTATAAATATAAAAATTGTCGATTTAATTTGTTGCTATTTGTTTACAGAATCTTGACAGTGTGAAAAATCTCCAATTAAAAATTAACACTACACTTTAATTCCGTGATCGCATTAAAACAAAAAAAGCACATTTACATCATTAAATCCATAAAGAAAAGATAAAGTGGAATGCCTGACACTTTTTTTTAATTTAGTCTCTATAACTGCTTCTTCTTGTTGAATCGAAATGTGTATTTAGCAAATTGTGTGTCACACAACTAATGTTCAAATATAAATGCATCTATTATACTGACACATCTTGAACAGAAAATGTAAGTGTAATAGAAATTAATTGAGAAAATTAATATACATATAAGAAAAAAAAAAGTATAAAATACGTTATAATTGATAAGATATAAATTCTTTCAATATATTGCAAGTATATCCAGACTGATAAGTTCTTTTGTCTATTTAGATTCTTTCATTCGTGCACAAAGAAATATGTTATTTATATATTATTATAATTTCACAACGTATTATTCATAAATAACTAGGAAAATACAAAACTGTACAGAATATATTTTTATATATGCAAGAAAATACTGTAGGCTATGTCAATATCTACACACACACATATGTCTATCATAACATACGTATCCATTCGTTTTAGAAGGACATATTTCCTTGAATTTCGTTTAAGTGAAAGAATCAATAAAAAAAAAAAAAAAAAAAGAGAGAGAGAGAAAAAAAAACCAAAAGAAGCCAATAAATTTATTAATAGTATCTTTTGTAAAACCAAAAACTCCGGCATAAACTCCACACTATCTTTAAGAACTAGGAATCTATGTTGGATATCAACGAAAAGAAATAAGAAAGAAAAAATTGTTATTACAAAATAAAATATACATATATATATATATATATATATATTGAGCTTATTAAACTTTATCGCGTATTAATTAATTTTTAAGTGACTGGTAAACGGCGCACGCTAAACACCAAACTACTCTTCAGCATCGCAATGACCGCAAAAAGTTCCATTCGAGTATGAAGTACACGATTTTGAATTACTGACGACGTGTCATCCAACATATTTTCCTAAGAAAAAAAAGAAAAAAGGAAGAAACAATGCGCTATGATGTTACAAAAATATACAACATTATACTTAGTCCTCACTGTAAATCACGAAAAAAAAGTTAAGAGAAAATCGAAACGAAATAAAATGATACATTGATGGAAGTTGCGATTGCCATGGCGCGATATATCTTGCATGCCGCTCGCTCTCATTTCAGCTCGGGGGAAACAAGGCGAGACTTCATCCTTCACTTTAAAAAAATCTGTCAAAGTACGAACAATCATGTATGTACTCTATTATAATAAAATCTGTCTTTTTTTTTGTTGTTCGGTTAGTATTATTAGTACAACTATATAGCATTTTCTTCGTATTCGGAAGTCTCTACTCATTACGATCGAATATGTATGTATGTACTTTCACGTTCAACAAGCATCTCGTCGATTTTACGTTTCTAGAGGACGGTATGTATATATATATATATATATAGAGAGAGAGAGAGTAAAAAGGATACTAAATTAAAAACAGTAGTGGAAAAATGAGGAAGAGAATATGTAAACGTGTTTGTCATAAAAAAAAAAAAAATATTACGTCTCAAATGTAATATCAAGAAGTTGCAAGAGACTTCTGCACTGTTTCTCTGTACGTCACACATTGTTGATTTACAAAGTGAAACTCATTTCATCACATTTGCGGGGATTGCTAAGTCGCACTAACTTTAATTACAGGAAAATTAATCTATGCCTGTCGCTATCCGCCGCTGCTAGATGTATGAAAATATGTTTGATGCTCAAAAATATATATAACAAATGTTCCAAAGACACTTATACTTGTTGAATATTTTAGCGGCTAAATATACAAATATACTTTACGTCTCTCGGAAGGCATCTCCGTTCACCGTTCTCTGTGTTTCGGTTGTTTTTTTTTCGCGCTTTTTAAATTTTATACACTTTTGTTTAAAAGTTAATTGTTTACACATAACGAAAAACAAAAAATGAGTCGAAGCTAAAAGACTTCCGATGGTACGTGAAAGACACAGGTACAAAAATACGAAGAAAATATCAGATTTTCTCTCTTGAGATATATAAACGACGTAAAGTATATATATATATATAACATACGGTGTGTGTTTTATAATGGGCAGGCTGATTTAGGAAAGGCACAGATTTCGGTTGCTACATCTATATATATATATATAGTGCGTAAGGCGATTTCCTGGTTCGTGTTTTCAGGAAGACGTTATACTGGTTTTTCTTTTTTTTTTTTATTAATTAATATATTCAAATTTATATATATATATATATATATATGTATATGTAACGTATACATATATACATATATATTTGTGTATATATACATGTATATATGTGAATATACGCATACATATGTATACATTCGGACGCGATACATATCTTTTACGATACATATATACATATATGTACATATATATATACATATATATATATATATATATATGTATGCTTAAAGATAATGCGCGATATATTATATATGTATATATAGTACTATTATATATATATCTATAACGTGTAAAAGTTCCTAAAAAAGTAAGTTACACTCAATCTTGGGTACCACAGAATAACGGAGCCAAGAGTTTTTTTTCAACTTTTTCATATCATTTTCCTAGATGCATCACAATATCCATTGAGCGGTCGACTGACAACACAGACTTTTGCCTCTTTGCCCTAATTTTTTTTTTAACATTAGGTGCGCGTTTTCTCGCGGGCATGCTGCATTTTGCTCATGACACTGTCTCGGCACATCGGTCGTGTGTGTTAAAACCCGTGTCTCTATGGCCTTTCGCTTGTCGGATCTCGAGAGATGGAAGCGAAGAAGCTTATACGATTCATGGCCTGCAGCATATAATAATGTAAAAATATATATATACCGATATATGAATACATTAGTATAAATAAGAAAGAACTGTTCAAGAATATGTTCTGATGCACCAATGGCTATGGATGCCGTGAAAAAAAATTTGTACACACTTTCTTGTACCAAATCATTTCGAACCACGTTGAGATGATGAGTACAGTGACCATATCATGAAAGTGAAAACGGACAAAGAAATATTGTATACAATAAATTTGTCTACAAAACTACATCGTATATACTCTCGTTATTCTGCAGTCTTCCATCCTCAGCACCAAGTATGTTTTTCTTTTTTTCTTTTATAATATATGTGTCTGTGTGTGTGTGTGTGTTATATGCGCTGCCGTTTTGCATTTAAATGTGCGATATGATTAAAACTTAAAAGAGTCCCATATATATATATAAATAATATCAAATCAAAGATATATATGCCTCGCTACAATCGAGTGAGAAAAAGGGATGCACAATGAGTATGCGAGGTGGCCTCTGAATTTTCACAGCCGAGCAGTGTGTGTATACGTGTTACTTCTCCACCAATCTAATCGCGAGAGAATTCGTCTTTATTAAGCGCGAATCTTACAAACGATTATAATTCACGACGCAAGACAACAGATCGAATCCTCTGTACGGAGGAGGTGATGTGTGTTTTTTTTTTTATATTTTTTTAACGCATTTATGTAGAGAACGACTAAACTCCTATATAGAACAACGACGAGATCCATATTATATTTCTACTCCAAATTTAGCTAAAGGACAAACAGTTTGTCAAGCAAATTTTTATGGGACAAACCAAAAAAAAGAAAACAATACATATATATATATATATATATAGGTGAAGTACGCGATACGCTTGAGGATGAAAAAATGGTATTATAAGTAAGTATAAATAAAGCTACGTAACAAAATGCATAAGCTACATATTCTGCGGCTTTCAATGATAATGGTCGCTGCTGGCTCATCGGATTTGTTAAACTAATCATATCATGTAACGTATCCTTACACATTATGTAAAAAAATTATATATATCAATGTATATAGAAATTTTTCAGAATTACATAGTCATTGTGCATCCTTAAAAAAAAAAAAAAGAAACATCATTTGCATGCAAACAATAGGTACACTTTTTATCAAATTGTCAGTATATGTATATATACGTGAGATATAATTAAGTATATTAAAAATTCTCAACACACTTAAATGTTTACGATGCTTAAGCATGCACTGAGGGTCCACTGCAAAGCTACGATATTTTTGTGCTAGCACTCAAGTCTTTTTGTATTTCTAAGATTGAATAAGTACGTGACAACATAGCTTAAATTATTTATATATATTTACTACACAATATCATCGAGTGTGACGGTTTATCTTTAACAACAAATAATATATTTAAAAACAAAACAAAAAATATAAACAGAAGTATAATGAAAGAGGATAATATAAATAAATTATACAAACAATGTTTATCCAAAGTAAAAAAAAAGAATTTCAGTTCGTATTGGATTTTTCTTTTAACGTGAATACCTTTAACATTATTATAATAAACGTTTAATTAAAGTGTACATGCAATAATTACGTGTCAAAAATTAAGTCGCTAACTTTCTTAAAGACTTTGGTACGTTTTTTTTTTTTTTAACATTTATTTATCATCTAAATTAATATCCCGTCTTATTCTAAGGCTTTGCTCTTATGTATTTATATGTGCATTTTTGAAAAAAATTTTGTTGAATATTTTTAGTTGTGTCAATCGAAGAAAATGATTTAAGTACATAATCCGATTTAATTATGTGTGTGTGTACATCTTACACAAGGACTGAAAATGATAAAATACGTGGAATAGAAAAATATATAAAAAAAAAAAATTATATATATTTGTAAAAAATGGACAATAATATATACACATATATTTGTATATATATAAGGTGTGCAAATTAATTCAGTGCCTTTTTCAAAGTTTATTTAAGAAAAAAAAAACCAAATACAAGTTTTAATGTTCAAAATAATTTCCATTATTTTCCATAAAACTTTTTACTCCATCTATCGGCCAGCTGATAAATGCCCCCGCGGAAAAAACTTGGCAATTTTGATTCAAAAAAGTTATCAATGCTTTTTTTTCGAACCTCAACTGTTTTAAAATGAAAAGTCAAACGATGTTAAAGTAATATCGAAATAGATAGTAATCTGACGGGGCTAAATAAGCCGCGGATGAGGAAGAATTTCCCAGCCAAATGTACAAGCAAGATCCTTCGTTCCTTTTGCGGCATGTGGTCGAGAGCGTTGGTCGTCCTGCAAAATCACTTGCCTAGTTCCGTCGGAGTTAGGCAAGTCAGACTATTATAAAGACTCTCTCTTTTGCTCTCAAAAGCTTGAACGAATAAGTGTTGCCGTTGGTAATAATCTGCATTAATAGTCTGGCCAGCAACTCATAATAGACTTACACTCTTCACATCCCACCAGATGCAAAGCAGAATTTTTCTTGCGCGAATATTTGGGCTTCGATGTTGGCCAGAAGTTTTTGCACGCAGTTCAAATGCTTTTCGGCCCCCATTGTGTACACACTGTTGTGTCTCGTAAGATTATACTATTATAGTGCTTCTTTGAAGCTTAAGATTGACACTTTCAAATCACCACAGTACAAGAAAAAAATTTTAATTTGAAGAGTTACAAAACGTTAGGTGTAAAGGCACCGAATTAATTTACACACTCAATATGTGTATATACATGTGTATATATTTGTGTATGAAAATGTGTATATATATATATATAAAATATTAGAGTCGTACGCGTTATTAACATGCTGTCAAATATTGATAATTACTACATATATATATATACATATATATATATATGTGTGTATATATATATATATATATATATTAATTGAATATAAAAACTTACCGTTTGGAGAACTTCGAGGATAATTTCGAGAAAAAGGACGGCCTTGCTAGTGGGCTAATTGCATTTGTGTCCTGCGTTTGCGTGTGACCCTAAAGGGAAGTTACATTAAAATTTTGTCACATGAAACATCTCAAAAGATATATATAAATTCTTTTATTTTTCAAATCAATCTTTTTTTGACAACACTCACCTGAGTGTGATTTCGCTGTGCTCTATTTTGGCCAGAATGGAACGTACTGCGACTCGGAACATTCCGTGGAAATGCTGGCGTAGTGGCTGTGGCCAGTCTGTTACTTGTGCACACACCCAAACTGATAACAAAATAACAAATTTCTGTGTTGTCAAACCGCACGACAATTATAAGTAAAATATAAATTGTCAGCGATCTTACATTTTACATAAATTATAGCGAAAAGTATTTGTTATGTACGTGTATAATATATTATCTAAAAGTAAAACTAATGTTTATTATAATATTATCTAAGTAAAACTAAATGTTTATCATAATGTTATCTAAGTAAAACTAAATGTTTATTATAATATTATCTAAGCAAAACTAATGTTAAAAAATGCATAAGAAACTAGATTAAAAAAAGGTTTTGCTTAAATGTGCTATATACATAGATATGTTTCTATTGGTAAAAATTTTAACACGCGCAAGCAATGTCTCACAAAATAAGCTTTAGCGTATAGAGTTAATAATAAAGCGAGTATCTTTTTTGTTAGAAGAAAAATTAGTTCGTATTAATCAATGATATATCTATAAAGAGATAAGTTATATATTGTATTAAAAATGGCTACTATAAATTTTCTGAATGCGCATGCATTAAAAACTTGTTATTGTGAAAATGTTATTATTATAGTAGATAACGTTTTAAATAAATGAATGTGATGGAATGACGTGAGAAGAAAATGACGATGAATGATGACAAGGTAATTTCGAGAGAGAGTTATCGCATTTTACGAGTACACAATATTTATACGCATTCATATAGATTTGTGCTATCTACAGCTAGGCTATTAGTGTACAAAACTTATGATTGATTTGAAATAAGATTTCTTGAGTGTATACATGAGCGAGATTATATGACAATTATGTGACAATATATATACATATATATATGAGACAATATATATACATATATATGTATTATATACAATATATATACATATATTGTATGATATGTATATATATTGCATATATATATATATATATATATATATATCCGTCGATATATAATAAAGTTAAAAAGTTGAAATATCGCAATTTATATTACATATTCATTAAAAGTCATGAAAAACTTGCAAACTAATAATGAAACGTGAACATGTCGAAACTATACAATGACTTGTAATGAGATATGTCATTTAATAATGCGGTAGGAAAATCTGAATGACTCATATATAGAAATTGATAGATGCCTGAAGCTGTGATGCAGTTTAATAGAAATCTAGCGAACGGATTAAATTACATGCAAATGAAAGAGATAAAAGGAAAAAGATAATAAACAGAGAGAGAGAGAGAGAGAAGTAACGAAAAGAGAATGAACAAAAACCAATGTGAAAAAAAAAACAAATGACCAGAAACTATCCTAGAGAACCCTATTGACAATTTTCTTCGATATTATTTCAATAGAACGCTCTCGAAGAAAAAGATCGCGCTGTTGCTTTTGAGGATTATCTTCGTCGTTCGTCGTGACGAAGTATTTTATGAAAGAGACTAGTGATATAAGGAAGACCTAGTTGCCCTAAGAGAGTTAGTGGCCCAAGAAAGAAGTAACCAAATGAAAGAAGGAACAAATTTTTATCCGAAAAATATTTAATAAAAAACTATGCAGGAACGTATGCAGGTTTTTTGTTTTGGTTCTTTTTGTATTAGGCATTTGGGGACCTGTACCTCTGCCTAAGAGGGTCAGCAGTGGCGAGTAAGGAGTTGTGGGCGTTGCGTGGTTGAGGGTCCAGTAGTGAATGGTCGCTGGGGGGTACGCCACTTGAGGAACGGTGACCTGCACTGATGCTCGCAGACTTGGTGTGACCCCGCGTCGGTCTAGTGCCCTCGCCCAGGCTGTGCATAAAACTAATCAGCAAATTGCCGGGCTCTATCTTCCACGATTTAATTTTCTATTTTCTTTAGTTTTTGATCTTTGCCATTGTTACAAAGAAAGTAACAAATTTTTCTCTGAAGCTGTATATAGAAGCAAAATACAGGGGGCGAGATAATAACAACAATTTTATGAGATTTTAAAATGTTACACAATATCTCGTAACGCTGATACAGTTGACAAATGTAATAATTCTTATATTTCGTTTATTGACATTTGATTGATTAAAAAAAAAAAAAACACATTATACATCTTTGAAGACATATTCGTTTTGTTACTTCGCAAATAATTTGAAAAGATATAGAAGGATTGTTTGTAACAGAAATTTTTGTCAAAGAGGGAATAATTGTTAAAAGGAAATATAAGGATGGGAAAAAGGAGAATAAAAAATACTAACTGCTACAGAGAGCTAATGTAATCGCGAAATATTTGTACGTGACAAGAGAACAGAACATGATGCTACAACGTAAGGATGAAAAACAAAATGTATAATGATGATGTTAATGAAATGTGTGTCTGAGCACCTCTTTCTCGACTAGATATATACTTGAGATTGAAACAGAGTAACGTATATGTGAATGTGGGTCTAAATATCACTTTAGCAAGCGTCATGTACATGTATATGTAAAAACGTTAAATTAGATTGTCTGTTTGATACATCTGTCAAGCCATAAAGAAAGTGATGTTGCAATGAACGATTGGCAGGCAGCAGCCAACATGCTAGAGCGATGCAACAAACAAATAAACTTCCCGGGGGCTTTTAATTGACAGACTTTTTTTGGTTACTTTTCATTCGATTACGGCTTATTGTTCTGTCGAGTCTCATATGGGTTTAGTGTAATTTAACACACACAATTAATCAGTCGCTACAGTTAGTGAAAGTGAGTGTTAAAGTCAATAGAAAAAACATTAGAAATATCGTCACACGAGATGCAATAAAAATTTTTTCTTCTTTATTCTATGTAATGTTTACACGTTTAATTAAAATGAGATACTGGACTATCTGAAAAATTCGTAAACTTATGTTTTTTTTGTAAACTAACAGTTGATTACAAATTCTGCGATCTTGTGTGTAGGAAACTCTATATACACGTCCAATATCCCACGAGTTAAAATACGTATCGAGAAGTGAGAAATATATGGAATATAAAAACGAAATATATATAATCAAGAATTTTGTTAATATATATAATATATATATATATATATACATATAAATTCTGTTTATCGATTTTATATTTATATTCGATATATTTTCGTAAAGTAAGATAATAATAAGTCACGCGCGTATTTTCGAATAAAAATAATTGGATACCACTATACCTGGGCACTTCGTTGGTTCTTTCGGTAGATGAAGATGACGTTTTCGCTTGATCATAGGAGATGGTACTACGTCGACCAACAGAACCAGGAGCAGGTGAGGTGAGAGGCCGACCACCACCTACCCCTGCGTTCATTGTGTTGCTCTTGCCTACCCTTGTCTTACCACCAGGACTTGTACCCACGCCTAGAATGAACATCGTCACTGCAAGCCTCATTAGATGTGGTTCAACACAAAACAAGAAGCGACATACTTTAAATTATAACAAACAAAAAGAACAATGAGTCAGTAAGAGGAATTGTCAGCCTTTAATAAACGACTTAATAAATCTGTTTCTACATTAGAACGAGATAGGATTAAAAGCGAAAGTAAAGTAAAACGTTAAAAGACTGTCTATATATAATTTTGCGCATGTCAACACATCATAAAGACTGTATGTAAATGGGATGTCACGCATATACATACGAATATGCGATAATCTTACGGCAATATGATATAATTGTATATAAGAAACAGGTGTACGATGACATTGAAATGTTATGATTCAGACTTGTTTGATGACAACACAATAAAAAAAAATGAAATTATCAATAAAAAAAATGACAAAATGTAACTTATAAACATTGACCAGTAAAACAAAATTAAACAATAAATCACAAATTGCTCATATATCGTAATTTTGATAAACTAAGCTACTGGCAACCCTATCCAAAGCAACCTCATCCAAGGAAGTATTTTCGCTGAAGCGTCACGAGGAAAACAATAGCACATAGACAAATAAAATTGAATATACGATCTGTTGACGGAAGATACCTTACTGGTATCTCTAACTTGTTGTTTCAAGAACAAAGTAAACTCACTGGTATCTAATTGTCCGGGTGGTTGACTGTTTTTAGGTGCGGAGGGCCGGCTTGCAGAAACACGAGCGCTATTTTCCTTGATCGTGGCTGCGTCCACAGTGTTTTGTCGCTTAAAATTGCTACCGCCGCTTCCGGTTACAGTCGCGCCAGTCACCGCAGTCGCGTGATTGTGATTCGTTGCATTACCTGGACTAGGTGCGCCTCCTAATAGAAAAGAAAAATTATACCATAAACGTAACGAAACTCCTCTAAGTTTTCAAGAGACACAACAACCTGACGCTAACAACATATCGATAACAACTTCAATTTTCATTACCACATTTCCTCGTTTGTTACAACTTGCTTGATTTTTTTATTACAAATATAACAATTTATTAACAGACAAATTTAACAGTGTGATTTACGTCACCCCTACAAAGCTTTTTGTAAGCGTAATTACTTTCACCACAAAAATGTCATATATACAAATATCATACGATGTTCCACAAAAAAAAAACAAAAATTATCTTTTTTGTCTTACCCGAGTTTGTCAAACGTCCTTTTATCCAAACGCCTGTCTAACAGTGAAATTTAAACTACCATATTCGTGTTAAAAAATACCGGTTAAGCTGCAGAAGGAAAAACTTACGAAGAGTTTCACCACCAGATGAGGCCCGTCTACTAGGTTTTGGATTGCTAGCAGAAATACTTCTGTGAACACCTCTGTGCGATGGACTCTGTACCGCGCCACCTGTTCCTCCGCTGCTTCCTCCTCCGCCACCTGAGCTGACTTGAGGTGGAATGTTACGCAGCGACAGCGAACTGCCTGACCGTGAACCGTCGCTTTCAGGCTGTTGGCGAAAATGAAAATTTGCACGTGTAAAAAAAAAAAAAAAAAAAAAAAAAGAGAGAGCAATTTAAATGCGGTGCAATCATCGATATCGCTCTTTGTGTTTTTGCGCAATACTCACATCCGTCGTTTTTCTGCCCAATAGCAAATACGTGGCAAACACGTCATCGTATTTTGCTTGTCCTAAGGAATCTTCTATTTCACTTCGAGTGTATCCCAAACTGGCCAGAGCCTCTGAAATGGAAACGCGTGACGGCATAGTCATATCCGCTAAGAGCTAAAATTAATTTCTAAATACCATACATCGTAAGAAACAATTAAAAAGAATGCAGAAAAAGAACCAGAAGTACAAAAAAAAAAATTTCCTTATAAATCGTTTAATATTTTCAAATGCATTAAAATGTTTTTTTTTTTAAGAGCTACTGGGATTTTGTTTGATTCTTACGTGTGTCCTTATACTTCGATGCTTCTTAAAAAATTAGTTTGCTTTAAATATTATTATTATTATTAATAAAACTGTGGGGGGGGGGGGGTTAATAAAACTTTCCTCTTTGATTGTAAAAAATATATTCTCATGCGATAACTAAATAAAGCAAATCACAGACGTACACACACACATACAAACACACAAATATATCAGACCGAACAAAAAAGACTCTCGAGAAAAACAGGCCATGGTGCTTTCACGCTCTGTGCATAAAAATTTGTGCACGCACAAATCTCTCTCTTACTTGACACGCGAGACATACACGTGTATCAAAATCACATATAATTTAAAAGACAGTTTTTTGAATAGAAAGTTGTCACAGCACACAGTATTGTTAACCAAATAATATTAAGCAAGAGATATAATTTGTCTGATATATTTTAGTAGTATGAATATATTAATTTTATATAGCGATCCATACATATATTGCAATTATAAAGAACACTCGATCATGAACATTCTCTTTTGAAAGTTGCATCAGGTACATTCCCCATTAAAAACAATATCTAAGATCTATGATTAATATACTGTGAAAGAGATTTAAAAAAACACCAATATCTCTGTTAATTGATTTATAAATTTCACATAAATGTGGAATGTTCATAATGAGTGAAACATCGAACATAAAAACGGTAGGTAGTAAGTGTTATGTACATACTGGCAGACTCACCTATCCTCTTGTGGTCTCTGTAATCCGGTTCAGGTTCTAAGTACGGTTTTAATTCGTCGTCTTCATATCCCACGTTCATCCACTTGTCTTTCATTATGCTCTGCAGGTAACAAAGATCGTCAAATTGCACATCTTGTGCTCTGCTTGAACTTTGGCTTATAGGATTATGTTTGTAAATAATATAATTAATAAGACCGTGTGATCAAATATCACGCGTGAGAGAAAATAAAAAAATTAAAAAAATACAGGTTTAAACTGAAATCAAATTTGCGCGCATACCTCTAATGAGGCTCTCTTCGTCGGGTTGAGCACCAAGAATTTCTTGAGAAGGTTTTCACAGTCGGTAGACATATAAAACGGGATTCTATATTTCCCTCTTAATACTCTTTCCCTCAATTCCCTTAACGTCGAACCATCGAAAGGCAGTGAGCCGGACACCAGGGTATACAAGATTACGCCCAACGACCACACATCCACTTCAGGACCGTCGTACTTTTTCCCTGTGAAACAAAAAAAAAAAAAAAAAACAACCCCCCCCCCGAGCGCGAATTAAAATTTTATAACGCTCGAATATAAAACATTTGACACCTCGTGCGTTAATAAATTCGACGCGAAAAAATATACCTTGAAAGAGTTCCGGCGCGGCGTACGGCGGCGAGCCGCAAAATGTGTCTAACTTGTTACCAGGTGTGAATTCATTGCTAAAACCGAAATCGGCAATCTTGATATTCATTTCACTATCGAGCAACAGGTTCTCGGCTTTTAAGTCCCTGTGAATTATCTTCTTTTGATGGCAGTATTGCACAGCAGAAACTATCTGCCTGAACTTCGCCCTCGCCTCCTTCTCCTTCATCCTTCCGTGTAGTACCAAGTAGTCGAAGACCTCGCCACCGCTCGCGTACTCCATTACCAGGTACAGCGTCTTTTCAGTCTCGATTACTTGGAATAACTTCACTATGTTCGGATGGTCGAGCATCTTCATTATCCTCACTTCTCGGAACAACTGCGAAGTGACATCGACACGTGTGTGTTTTTAACATATAAATTTATGAGAAATATATAATATAATTAATATATAATATATAATATATATATAATATATAATATATTATATATAATATAATATAATATATA
>NW_018020834.1:183845-187428 GCF_002006095.1 Pseudomyrmex gracilis | reverse complement strand
AAAAAAAAAAAAAACAATTGTACATATAAAATATTGTAATACGAAACAAATAAATAAAATCAAGAAACAACGACCGAACGATAGAGAAATGAAAACCAAAATGTGATAAAAATAAAAAAACATGTGTGTTGTACCTTTTGAAGACTACCAGGATTTAATTGAGTCTTGTCGATTATCTTGATGGCCACCTCTTTCCCCGTAGGCACGTGCTTAGCAAGTTTCACCTTGGCGAAATTACCTTTGCCGATGGTTTTCAGTAATTTGTACTTGCCAATGTGAGGTTCCTCGGAGGTCCGACTCCTCGAAGAGAGCCGACCTCCTCCCACTACCCCTCCTACTACGCCATCTCCCGTCTGCGAACAAATAAAAAGATTATATACGTCAGTCAAATTGCGTGTAATCTCGCGCTAAAAATATATATACATAAAAACAGTCTTGCGAAATGTTGCTCTCATAATCGCAAGACGCAACGAGAGTCGGTTTCGTTGTCTTCTTCATTACGGGGGGGTACGACCTCTTATAAACTACGAGTAACCACGAGGATATATATGTTTATATAGCAAAAAACAAAAAATTTATTATTCGACATTAATCAACTTGGGAACAATTAAATCCATCCATACGCGCGCGATGCGCGCTAATTTGTTTCGAGAATGCGAGAGATAGCTGCGCGAAATTCCGTCATAAATAGCCGACTATTTCAGAAACTCGAGTCGCATCTCCGAGCGCGCGCGGCATTTAATAGTCGCGGAATGTGGACAAAAGAAATGCGGGGTAAGTGGTCGTTAAAACAAACAAAAAAAAATCACTCACTGTATTCTTCTCGAGAATATATCACGTTTAGAAAAATCGCAATTCTTTTCCTTCTCACGCAATATCGCGTTTTATTTACGCGCGACCACAACTTGACACTCCCAGCGGTGGCGGGGGCCACCGCCAATGGAATTAATGAAACCCTCGTTTAAGCGCTAGATAGACTTAGATTGTTTCGAATGGAACATGTTCGCGTTTAATTCTTCTAACGCTCTTTCGCATTAAATTGCCACGTTGATGGGACGCGCGCTATTATAATCTTTCGCGCGCTACGTCTAACAAGAAAAAAAAAAAAAAAAAAACAGAACTGATAAGTATTATTTATAGACGGAACGCGTGAGGAATAATATTTCGCTCTAAAAATAAACGCGTGCGTGAAAATTAAAAAACCCCGGCGCGAATTTATTTGAATTTAAAAAAAAGCTTCAAGGATTTTTCACGAGCGGCAAAAGATGGTTCATTTTTTTTTTTTTGCGATCGAAAGAATTCAAATTGCCGTTTCACATACACAAAGTGAAAAAGTAAATCGGACGATCGGAATTGAACAGAACGACGACGATGAAAACTTTGACTTAATCAATTCGGGCGGCAATTTCAAAAAAAAAAAGGAAATTCTCAAAAACATTCTCATTTACCCGCAGAAGGCCGCGCGTGACCATCTTGCGCGAGTTGCTGGTAGCCGCAACCTTGGAGGCCGCCAGTTTGAATTCTCTTCCTCGGCGGAAAACGATAGATCGATATAAAACAACGGATCGACGACGGATCCGATCAATGGATCGCTTTTTTTTTTGCGCTCGCACGAGCCGCGACTCGCGCGAGAATACAAGCGGGAGGGGGAAGGGAGGAAAAAGTTCAACGGAATACAGATCACTCGATCACTAGATATCCCCCCCCCACGTTGTCTTTGTAGTACTTTGGTTTTTTTATTATTTTTTTTTAATTTTTATTTCACGCGTTGACAGAGAGAGCGATCGCGAGATGACGGCAACTAGTTTTTGCCTCGATATTTTTGGTTTTTTTTTTTTCAAATTTATTCTCGGGATCGTTCGATAAAAGTCGATCATGAGTTTTTGGCGATCGTACATCGCCGTGGTCGGTCGTTCTGAAAGGTCGACCGATGAGTCAGTTCACGAAGCGTGTCACTGTGCTGGGTCATTTTAGCGGGGATATACGCGGTGTCGTGCAAAAACAAATGCACTTCTTCGAAGCGACGAGCCTAACACTTCGGGGGGGGGGGTTTTTTTTTGTTGTCGAAGAAGTAAACAAACTTAATTCGACGACCCCCCACCCTTTTATCTCTTCGCTGTTGATTTCATTGAGGTTTATTGAAAGCTCCGACGTGCGCCGACACTCCTCAAGTACTTATTTTCGATCGACAAATCTCTCTCTCTTTGTATAAAGCGCGAATATCTCATGCTCCCGATATAATATTTCCTTAGGCACTGTTTGTACTGACGATTAAACCGCAAATCGATTCCTCCAAGACGACCGCTTTATTAACGTATTCTCTCAAGAGCGAAATACCAGCTTCTGCATTTCCCTTGCAAGTTAGTAAAGATCCTTCTCCTCTGGAAGAATAATAGAAAATTTTCTAATACAGAAAAGAGTGGAAAAACGTTCTCTTCCGTTTCTTCTCTTCTTCTTCTTCAAAGAGGTATGTAATTTTAATTTAAAAACATTTTTTTCGATACGCAGGTTGCGGTGTTGGATCTCGGAGTCGATGACGGAGCCGAAGATTTTTTTTCGCGGCACTAGAAAAAAAAAAAAAAAAAAAAAAAAAAAGGCGTGTGCCACACGCGTTCGAATTCCTTCGTTGATGAAGAAGATTCAAACCCGATCACAAACTAACGCGCGGCGACCTTTTAGGTCAAACGACGACAGTGAGGACGAACGCCGCCAGCGGCACCCATATCCTCTCACCCGAGTATCCCCAGTCCGTTGCGCTCTCTCAACATCGATCCATTACCGAGCGAATAGTTCGCTTGTCAATTTGCCGAGACGCGATATCAATTAGTAGCGAGCCACGTTGTGTCAAAAGGCGAGACCTTATCGCGACTATAGAAGAAGAACTCGGATAGGTCAAACCGGTGGGAGTTTCGGTTTATCGCGCCAGGTGTTGTTCCTGATTCACGACGAACTCTCCCGACCCGCGTTCACACTTGCTCCCTCCTCCCGGAAGGGTGTCTTCCGAGAGACTTGCCAAGGCCAAAAAGCGGCGATGTTGTTTCGGATCTTCCTTTCGTAAGTGTCGCGCCCGAACGTTTTCATCGTTCGTTCACACTGTGTCGAAGATAAAACAAACGCGCGCGCACAAAGAAAAACGCGAAGCGGAGGGGCTCTTCTGCTCTGGCCGTCGTCGACGTCGACGACGACCGTGCGACGACTGCCTTCACCCCTTTGCACCCTCGAAACGAGCCACCCTTTCCCCGAAGGAGAGGGATGCGAAGACAGAATCAATACACGGTGGTGCCGCCACCCCCCGGTGGAAACGCGCGAGCACAAACCACCCTTGAATGTCTGGCGTTCGCCCTACCCTTCTCTGCCCGAACTCTCTTTCCCCCCGAACGACGGGGGAGGAAGACGCATGCGCCACTCGGGGAACGGTGACCAAACACATGCGCTTCTCTGTCCTCCGTGTGTGTCCCTTCGACCGAGCGTTCCGCTCGCGGCCGAGATGACAGACAGAGACTCCCGGACTGGTCAGCTGATCGGTCCCGTATGACGTTGCCGAAAAGCGCGCCGTACATTTCGCAACAAAAATATGAATTTT
>NW_018020834.1:179186-183070 GCF_002006095.1 Pseudomyrmex gracilis | reverse complement strand
TTTTGCTTTTTTGTAACATATTTTTTACAATGTTAATAATGTTAACGACACTTTAAAACTATATAGGCATATTCCAAACTGTTCAAAATATATCCGAAAATTTTTTCAAGCCAATCGGATAAGTGCATTTTAAATGGTAGCATCTCAAAAAGTAGAAAGGGTCAAATTGACCCAAATTGTTCTTCTTGATTGAAAAAATAGGTGTGTTCCCCGAGGGTTAATAAACGGATTTTAATATATACACTCCAACAACAGTGTTACTGCTTCAATAGCCAAAATTCATTATTATCTAATTTTAAAATTTTGCGAAAAATCCGGCATCCCGTATGTGATTTTAAGAATTGAGTTTTCAATTAAAAAAACACTCACTTGTAAAAATTTACAAATTGAATTTTTTACATGTGTATGTATATATATATACACACGTACAGTTTCTACTCAAAACATCATGAGAACGGCGCTCGTATGGCCGTATATATATCCTATTATAAAAAAATATTTTATTCACAAAATTCAAATCCTTTGTGTGACAGTACGCGTGTACGTAAGGCTGTGTTCTAAGATATATATTGTATTTTAATTAACGCACACGTCATATCTGAGAGATGCAAAGGGCGGAATGTTCTTCCTTATCTTTAGCAGCCTCCCACGTTAAAACGAAGAGCTTCCGCTTCGTCAGCTTCGATCGAATCGTCAATTGACGAATATCGGAGAGACGGTTATCGATACACGCGATATTGATAAATTACGCCGTAGTAAATTATCGTCGGACTGCGTTCGCAAACTTTTAATTAGCGAAAAATAATCAATTTTATCAAAAAAAATCTAAATTTTCTCGCACAAAAATCAGAATCGCGCTTTTCACGCTCGAAAGAGCACCGACTGTTTTTTTTTTTTTTTATCAGACACACTCGAACGAAATTTTCAAGAATGGATGACGACGGTATTGTGGATAGAAGTTTCTGAAAGGAAGCGTCGAACAAGAGAGCCGCGCGTTCTATCAGCTGATCAATCGGCTGAGAGAGCAACACACAGCAAGAGAAGAAGAGAGTTGCGGTCGTTCGTTACACGTGAAAAGATAGGATAAGAATAGACTCAAGTTGACGTGAATTCCCCCTGTTGGAGAGAGAAAAGAATTGCGTATATACACGCGAATTGATAGATACGTAGCGCACAGTTCCGTTCGGATGTACCGCGTTAAGCGAAACACAGCCAGGCGTTTCTTCTCCAGTCCTCTCTGATCGATACACGGGGGTTCTCTCTCCCCCCCCCTTCTCTTACGCAATTTCAATATATCATTCATTCAAGAAGTTCGTTTATATTCAACGTATACGTCTATATATATATATAATTTGTAGTTAGTAAAATATTCCCTTTCACAATTTCCACAAGTTTTTTTCTTTCATAATATTTCCGCGTATCGCAATACTTCATTAAGAGTTAAATTAAATGATCGCGTTGCGATCCGCAAACACAATTGATTGAATTATTAATTCATCGATTTGCAATTGTGATAGCGAAGTTAAAAAAAAAAAAAAATTAGCTCTATACAACGGAGATTCCTGGTGTCTCTCACAAGGTGACTCTCCCGAGTTAAGACTCCATCGATTCTTAAGTAAGTTCTTCATTACCGTACAACTCGCGCATGATCACACACATGTAAAGAATAATAAATCTTATAACACGCGTGTCAAGCGCGACTTTTGCCGTAAAGCGAAGAACTCGAGCGAAAGAAAACTTGATTACGACGACTTTCAAGTCACAAGAGGGAAAACTTTTGCCGCGTTTAAAAAGCTATTTTCGTCGTTCGCGTCACAATTTGCAAATAAAAATTGAATTAATAATATCGACGACTCGGATCAGTTGCAACGTGAAAACTGCACTTCGCTTTGTATTATTTAATATTATGAGAGAGGTCATTTTTTTTATAAACGAAAAATATTCACTTTGTAAATTAATTCAGAACGCAGCGCTCATTAACTTCGTGAAGTATATTACAATATTCAAATATAGAAATGCCGGATATTAAATGGAGATTATTGATTTATGTTGTGCGTTTTCATTGAGGAGAACAAAAAAAAAAAAAAGAAACAGTGAAAAAACGAGAAATAACAAAAGTACACGAAGTAAAACGAAGTCGACTCTTCCGGAGAAAGAGGTGCGTGGAAAATTTGTTTTACGGCGCGACACAAAGCTGATACGAATGAGAAATAAAGTCGCAGATATATTGCCGGTTTATCGGATCCACATAGCGTACGATATATATATATATATATTAAAAGAGATCATATCTCCCGTCCGGTTTCATTGCCGTAAATGTTATCCTATTGAAAAAAAATACGTTTCTCTTATATACAGGGTGTCCCAGAATTGCCGTACAAAAGAGAAGGAGTAAAACTGAGTCGAAAAGTCCTGAACTATTTTTTTCTATTATTTATAATAAAGGAGTAATTATTGAGTAAATCAGGCCAATCAGCGCAGATCTTTAGCCAGGCGCACGTCAGTGAGCGCTCACACACACCAGGCGCGCGGCTCACCTAAAGATCTGCGCTGATTGGCCTGATTTACTCAACAATCACTCCTTTATTATAAATAATAGAAAAAAATAGTTCAGGACTTTTCGACTCAGTTTTACTCCTTCTACCTGCCTACGAGAGATAGCACGGCAATTCTGGGACACCCTGTATATTCACGATTTTGTTCCATAAATTGTCAAACAGTAACGTTTAACTCGCTGGAAAAAAAAATAAATTTCGATTGTTTCGCAATCGCATATTTGAGCGAATTTTTATATAAATTTTTAGTTTCATATGTAACTTGTAAATTAATTAAATAAATTTATCGGAAAAAAAAAAAGAAAACTCTCTCGGCGAGATATTTTAAAGAGCGTTCCGAGAGATGGATGATTTAAATGGCGTTCGACAGGTTAGACGGACGATCGTTACAACGGTTTTTCGAACGAGGTACGGACGAGGTGGGGGAGGGGGGAGAAAGCCATCCGGATTATTTCAGACCGAACGGATGAGTCGCAGACTTCACCGATGACGACGAGTCATACGCGTGACGTAAACGTGGAGGTTGCATTTACGTTGCCGCTCGTTGCAATCGGCTCGTTAGCGAGGGTGCCACGTCGATGATCGTACGACAAACGGGTGATCGTAAAGTTTGCGCACAGAGTCACGTTTACAGAGACATACCTGTATATATTATGCTCTTTTACTCGATTTTTCTCATTATAATCTGACTGTCTTGTTAGTGTTGCGTCAATGTGTGTTTTTAAAATACGTTTGTATTTTTGCGGATTGTTTTTGAGTTGCGATTATTAAAATGCGCGATATTAATGTGATATCGCGCAATAATAATAATAATAATAATAAAAATAAAATATTGGCAATATATATATATCAATATATTCTAATTTAAACGATAAATCAACGCAAAGCGGTGATAAATTTTTCTTCTTAAATTGCGTAAAAATTCATCTTATCGACGAAACGCTTATCGATAAAACGTCTGATAAGCGCCTTATGTTTAATGATAAGACGCCCCGATAATGATATATACCGATACGTATGTAATATCTACCTCCTTTTCGCTCGGAATACCCTTCTGCAAAATGTCCGACAACGGCCTCGTGGTGACCGCGTTGTTCTGCTGTTGCTGCTGTTGACGCTGTTCCTTCTTCGTAACGATCGGTCGGATGAGCGCGCGAGTTTGCGGCATCCTTGATTGCGCTCTCATCTCCGTTTCCTGTCCCCGTCGCGTGTCCGACGCAGTTCTGGACAACTTGACGGCGGGTTTTTTCGGCGCGATGCAGGCATTTCCGGTAGAATTCCGCGTCGCGTCTCCCCGATGCAACGGCGAGGCCCTTTTTTTTTTTTTTT
>NW_018020834.1:174768-179011 GCF_002006095.1 Pseudomyrmex gracilis | reverse complement strand
TTTTTTTTTTTTTTTTTTTACGACAGTTCTCTTCATTTTTTTATTTCGTATTTCGATGCCATAGCGCGATTATAACATCGTAATTAATGTATCGATCACACGTCAATATGCAACGACGACTATTATTACTATTTGTACAGTCGTTGCAAGCGATAACGTATATTTGTCTTGATTTTAATAATAAAAAAAAAAACGGGCAACGATTCTTTTCGACGAGACGAAGAAACGCCGGGAAGCAGAGAGAACGCAGAGATACAGAGAAAGAAAAAGTACGAACGCACGTGTAAAATCTTTTCTCTGATAAACTTGAAAATTGAAAAATTTCTCGCTATCTAAAATTAAAAAAATTGAAACACCGTTAAGATAAATCCGTTCGAAATAAACCGATAAATTAATTTTTGTTATCGGAGAGTCTCAAAGAGAGAGAGAAAAGCGTATTCTAAGATACGAAACAAAATCATCATCGTTCTCTCAATAATTTCGCGCAAATTCGACCGTCACACACCGCTTTCTGTTCGTATCGTCGAAAATAAAAAAGATCGGCGCGTTGTTAAAGAAAAAGAGAGAGAGAGAGAAAAAAAACAAACTTGTAAATTTGCGCGCTTTCGGGAGCGACACCCGGTATATTTTATCCGTCGAAACATCTGTCACACGCTCTGCTCCCCTGATCTCTCCGCCTGGTTGGGCGTGTGTATAATGAATGGCGACGACCGACGGAAATCACGGAATGAATCGCGCGACACGGTTGCGACATTGCGTAAAAAACCAATGAACGCGCCAATTGTATATCGGAGGAAAAAAAGAAAAAAAAAAGAGACACACACGTGGGTGCGAACGAACGGTGAATTGTGCGGATCCGAGAGTGTAGGTGAAACCCGTGCGCGACGACGACGACGACGACGAGGTGGATTAGGCGGAGAATTGGACGACGATTTCCTCAATTATCGCTCTTCGCAAATGTGCTTAACGAGAATCACACGTGTCCGTCGTATGTGTCGCGCGCGTCTGTATACAGGGTGTCCCAGAATTGCCGTACAATCTCTCGTAGGCAGGTAGAAGGAGTAAAACTGACGACTTGTGAGTCGAAAAGTCCTGAACCATTTTTGACACACACCAGGCGCGCGGCTCACTGACGTGCGTCTGGCTAAAGGTCGGCGCTGATTGGCCTGATTTACTCAATAATTTACTCCTTTATTATAAATAATAGAAAAAAAATGGTTCAGGACTTTTCGACTCAGTTTTATTCCTTCTACCTGCCTACGAGAGAGATTGTACGACAATTCTGGGACACCCTGTATATACTCGCGGATATTGACCGATCGAAATGCGACGCGACTCCAACTTCCTCGATTAACACGCGTGGAAGGATTGAGCCCACGAGACGCGTGGGCGGACGATATTAAATTCCGAGAAATGTAAAATAGATCGAACGAATTTTTTGATTTTTGTTTTTCACGAAATCTCGGCTGCCGTAAATAAATTTACATCGTTTCTCGCAGAAAAAAATCAAATCAAAATAAATCTCGCAATTGTACGATCAAATTTCTCAAATGCGTCTGAAGATGCCGCAACGAGTATCAATCAACGAAAAAAAAAAAAAAAAATCTAACGTCTGTTTTTTACAAAAACGTGTTCGATGATGGAAGAGAGACGTCAACGAAGACGATGTCGATAAAAGCGTGCGGATGGATGATCGATGTTAAAAAAACAGATGATAAAAATGTTGTTTGTTAATTTTTTTACCCGTCGGCTTCGTCGTCGGTCACGTTCCGCAGCAGATCCTCGTGCTCCCGGTATCTGAGTTGCACTTCCGGTCCGAAGTCCGAACTGTTTTCCAACTGGCGCGTCGTCCTAGCGGCGATCGTGCCCATCTCGATCGCCTTGACTTGCTGCTCCAATCGCTGGAGCATGTCGATGCTCTCGACCGTCGACGAGTTCGCTCGCTGTTGTTTCAGAATCAAATCGAGACTAAGCGACGCTTTCGACTCGGTCGATGAAGCAGCGGACGATTCCCGCTGATTGAGCGGAAGTCCGATCGGTTGGATGATCTTCGACTCGTTGAAGACCCGAAGTTTTTCCTCCAGATTCGCGTCCATTACGATATTAGGATTCTTTCTTCCGGAAGCAAAGACAGCTCCTCGACCGTGTGGCAACGGACTTGCCGGAACTGGCGCGGCGTCTCTGGGTCTGATCGGGTTCGGCGCAACCGCTCGCTTCTCAACCACCTGCAGACCCTTGCCGTCCTCAACCAGTTCCCACTGCTTCAGGCTCTCCAGGGGCGCATGCGGCGCCGACAGGCGCTTCTGCATGCTCGTCGGGCTCGTCGTGGTTTCCGACTCATTAGCGATGTGTCGGTTCACCAGCTGATGGCTCGCCCTCTCCGCGGGAGACGGCGCCATAAACTTACGCGCGCTCGCCTGCGGCCGAATCAGGCTTCTGCTAGCCTGCGTGCGCACAAACGGACTATCCCGATCGTTCATGACGACGATGATCTCTCTTTGTGCTCGATTGTGGCAGTTTCACTTGTGGGTAAGCAACGGAGACGCGCACCGCTGCTGCTGATGCTGATGCTTCTTCGTCGGAGATTTTCCGCTTTGATCACGTCGCGCGACGATTGTTCGTAGATCGCGCAGATACGCGCCGAGTGCAAGTCTTCAACATCGATTTACTTGCCGAATCGATCGACGACGCTGCTCGAACGGTTTTAGTTTCTCTGTTAGAAAGAATACGTGATTTTTTTCTTTAAAAAAAAAAAAAAAAGTAGGCTTGCGCCTTTCTTGTTTCTGGTATCTGTTACTTGAACGTTGTTACGCAACAAAACCCACAGAACCCGACGTTGGACCACTTGGACAGACTTCTTTCTTTTTCTTCTGTCGATTTTTAACAATCACAGATAAGCGAGCAAGCGCACACGTTTTTGTTTGCAAGAGAAGGCGTTTTTTTGTAGACAAAAAAATATAGAAAGCTTTGTTTCGGACGACGACGTTGTTTCGCACAATCGAAACATTGTGTAGGCAATAAAAAAAAAAAGCAGGTTGTGCGATACACAAGAAGGAACTCGCGATATCTTGCGTGGATTATATCGCGATTTAATGCGAACAAGACGATGTGTGCGACGGCTTGATAAAGCTGGAAGAATTGTCCTATCCGTTCGCGCGAATGACTCATACGTCTGTATTATATAACGGCGTGGTTTAACAAACCGAAATTGTTATTTAACCCACACAGACGCGTCACATCGGAAATATCTCTCGCGCGATATTTCTCATTGAGACGTTTTTTGTTAAAAAAATAAAAACTTCGTGATTGTAAGGTTTGCAATTTTTTATGGAGTTTTTTTTGTACAGTACAAAAAACCTCGATAACTCGAGCCTGTGTGAAAAACAAAAATTTTGTTCCGTTCCCTTCCGCTCCGCGGGAAGGAAAAAAAAAGACTTCGATAAGTCGAAATCTTTTGAAATCAATTGACTTTTTTTTAAATTTTATCGTTTAAATATGAAAATTATTTAAAAAAAAAAAAAAGGATAGTGTCACTTCACTTGTGTTTTATAGGATCTAAACGTAAAAATAAAAGTAACAAAAATACACACGTGTATCGAAAAAAAAAAAAAAAAAAACAACTTTGATGAGAAGATATTTT
Source organism: Pseudomyrmex gracilis (assembly GCF_002006095.1). Lineage (NCBI taxonomy): Eukaryota > Metazoa > Arthropoda > Insecta > Hymenoptera > Formicidae > Pseudomyrmex > Pseudomyrmex gracilis. Next base: position 175,371 of record NW_018020834.1, on the reverse strand, counting down.
TATTAGAACGATCTTCAGAGTATATATTTTTTACTTGAGTATTTTAATACGAGAGACAATCATCGAGACAGAACGGACAAATATATAAGAGAACGCGACTGCAACCTTGTGTCATCATCGTTCTGTATAAAACAGCGGAAATTTGCTACGAGAGATCGAATAGAGACGTTTAGAAAGGTGGAAAATTCACTCGCTCGCTAGATCCCTGTAATGTCGACGGGAGGATTGGAAAAGCGTTTTGCCAATAGGAAATTGGACGAGCTATTTCAAGTGTAATCGATAAAAAGCTTATGGCTATTTGAAAGACAAAAGAGAGAAAGAGAGAGAGAGAGAGAAAAAGAGAACTGCCGACGATACATTGTTACGCTAATAATATCATCGGTGCTTAATCGATGCTTCAAAGATCGATCGGTTGGTGCGCGAACGCGATCGTAACGCGATCAGGTGAAATGTGGAAGATACAAGACGCGTGCAAGAAATTCTCTCCAAAATTTATTTTTATCTAGGTAACTAAATAATATGAATTTATGTCTGAATAAATAAAGATCTTTTTATATACAGCAATATTTATATATATTATTAATATTTAATAATATATTATAT
>NW_018020834.1:165533-174707 GCF_002006095.1 Pseudomyrmex gracilis | reverse complement strand
ATATATATAATATATATATAAATATTTAATAATATATTTATATATATATTATTAATATTTAACAATATTTATGTATTATTCACTTTTCCTCACAGCTGATTCACAAATTTCCTTGCAAATACGCTTCGTTATTGTTGATACGAGATCGAAAGATAAAAAGAGAGAGCGGAATGATAAAACGAGATCTTGATTTCAGATATCCGAAGAGAAAGCAAGTTTTTGAGTTGACGAGAAATTAAAATCCTCTCCGTACTGGATAGATCTATGATTCGTTTAAGTTAAAAAAAAAAAAAGAAAAAAAACATGAAGACTGATCAATCAATTAACGTTGCAGATTTGAGTGAAACTTCCGTCGCTTCATCGAAAGCAATCGCAACATTTTTGATTACACACAACCGATTTGGCGAAAGAAGATCGACGAGAACTTATTGAACAAACGACAAGCAATGTCCGATGTGCCGTTTTTCCATTCGGAAATGCGATAAATCGCGTTCAAACAAGATGGAAGAGTAAGATTTATAGATCGACGATATACCGGGTGTCTCGGAAATTTTGTTCGCGAAATCATGAGTTCTGGAAAATCCATGTTTTCTCCGTACGTGCATACAGAGAGATATATGTAATAATTTTAACGCAAAAACACATCTCTTTCGAAAGTAAGTTACAATACCACTGTTAAAAGTAATCTAATCTACAATGTGTGACTCATGTCGAGGAAGCCGCAAGGTAAGAGAAAGCGCGGATGGATAGCGTTCCCCGACACACCCTGTACAGGTGGACTTTCTAAAACACAAATTTGCGTTGTAAAGCGTATACGGATATCGCGCTTTGCGGAAATCTTTTTTTTCTTTTTTTTTACAAAGACTGAGAAAGTTCCGAACGTATATAAAATTGTCCGAGGCGAGGAGACGCGATCGTCGCGACGATCGTTCGCGACAAAGGGAGACCCCCCCAGGACGGATTTGCTATCGTGTACACATTAATTGTTCATACGAACGCCCGGTGACAATGCAGCAAACTCTTCCCACCATCGCTTCGCAGAAACGGCTTTGTAATGGGGTCTCTCCGTTTCTTTTCCTGTGATTACACGACGCGATCGACGATATCGCGTTGGGAATTTTCCGGATGACTGTAGAACAGTATAAAATGGTTCTCGACCTTTTTTTTTTTTTTCAGATATATTCTCCAAGTAAAAGTTTTTTTTTTAACACACAAAACTTCACAGAGAACAATATAAAAAAAAAATGGAATATTTAAATTAATAAATATTTAAAAGTTCGAAATATAAAATGCAAATTCGAACGCGATATGTTACGCGGATCGTTGTTGAACCACCGCACAGAAGAAGGCGCGGTTACTTCTCTCCCGTATGCAAAAAAAAAAAAAAAACTGCTCCAATAAATTTCCTTTGCCGGTTAAATGCGCCGGCGTAACCGGGAGCGATCACCCACGGTAATGCGGTAGTTTTTTTTTTTTTTGAGAGAGACTAAAACTCGCACAACGAACGAAACCACGACACTGGCACATAAATTTCCACCGATCGTTCCCGAGCGCTATCAGCAGCGTGTCACACATATACGCGACGGCGTGTCGAACACGCACACGCGCACGTCGATATACGAACGAATTTTTGCACTCGCACGGAGCCTTGCCCCCCCCCAAAAAAAAATGACACACAAAAGCTAGTAAGTAAGTCGCACCTTTTTTTTTCTCTTCCTCTCTGTCTTTCGGTCAAAAAATGTCGATCACGTAAAAAACGAAAGAGAGACTAGACGACAGCCGGTTAAGCGAGGAACTGAGGATCCATTTCTCGAGTGACGGCGATAAGCGCTCGGGGACCGGCTCCGACTTCGTTACGCCGCTTATCTCAGAAGTAGATACTGATAAGCGATAGAGTGTATGTGTGTGTGTGTGTGTATTTACCTTCTAATACACTTCGGACGACCACCGCAACGAGAATCCCGCGCAACAAACGTACATATGTACGTTACGAAGAAACAAACGCACAAAATCGCAAAGCGATAAGAGAAATTGAAGAACGCCCGTTGCGCTTTACTGAAGCGTAAAAAAAAAAAAAAAAAAAAANAAAANNNAAAAAAAAAAAAAAAAAAAGCAACACGAGCAAAACAAGCAATAAAATTTTTTATATCACTTTCTTGCCACGTAGCGAAACGCAATAAGATACCGGACGGCGTTTACAATCAACTTGATTCGTGGAATATAACACCGCGAAAAGTTCCTTAAGGCACGCGGCCGAGTCATCCCCCGAACGATTTATGCCGATCGAAACACGTTTTCTTCCGAGATCGCGCACGCTCCGGCTTTACACTCCACCTGTTTCGCGGTACGAATTTAGCACCTTAGAGTTTCCGAACTGTCACAAAGCAGATTCGAAGTGATTCTGGACATTCGCCAGGAACGACTTTTCGTTCAGGCATAATGTCAGTGTCAGCGTGTAAGAGCGAGCGAACGAGTGTGTGTGAGAGAGAGAGAGAGAGAAAAAGAAAAAAGAAAACACACAGAAGTTGATTAATCACTAAACGACATCACACTACAGATATAAACCTACACGTTGCATTATTTATTTCTTGTGAAAATGTCCAAAGAAACGTGTCCTTAGTAGAGGTGCTCTGTGTGTGTGAGAGTACCGGCAAAAAAAACGTTAACAAAGGATTCTGATTTGTTATGCAAATTAAAAGATGTATGGGAACACGCGATTACCAGAAGATAAAAAGCACTTTGAATATACAAAGTAGAGACTCGTGACGTTCTATCTATCTTGTTCATTTTATATATATATAATACACGCGCGCGCGCACGCACGCACATGCCCACGCACACACACATTAATATACTATATATATATAATATTAAATGTGTATATATATACACACACGCACAATGCATATATGTGTGTGGGCATACGATAAAAACCATGTTTTAAATTGTTTTTTTGGGGGGAGGGGATTTCTTTTTTCATAAGTTAATTAATTTGCACTGCGGTTTGCGATATAAAAATTGACGAGCGTGAATGCACGTACGTGGCGTGTCAAAGTGGCGGTGCAGCATTGTTCGAAAGGTTTTCGCGTGCGACACGCAACGCCGCACTGCCACCACGTCGCGCCGTAGCAATACCAGTCAGAGGATTTCGTTAGAGGGCAGAAAAAAAAGAAGAAAAAAAAAAACAACAAAATGACCGGCTTCGTCGGCAAATGAGGATTTGCGGTCGAGAAAGCAAGAGGGGTATAAAAGACGTGGCCGAGTGCGAGTTAAGAATGTGAAGAGACACTCCAGGAGATAATAAACTTCGCGACGCAACTTCATAACGACGCGATTAAAGCAAAAGCGTTTCAAATTTGTGTGAAGTTTGTATTCTCGAGAAAAGAAAAAAAAAATAAAATAAAATAAATACCTTCACGCGATGTAATGAATTGAGTAAAGCAGCTCGGATGCGCACAAATGACACATCAATACGCGTTGGCGAGAAAATCGCGCCGCTCTCTTATCCGCGTGTACGAACGCGTGTACGCGCGGCGAAGGATGCGCTTCCGCGAGACACCCACGCGCGCGATAATTCTCGCCACTTTACAAAATGTCCTTTATGGAGCAAAATCGTTGCGAGAAGGCGTAGTCATTCGTCGTCGTCGCACTTTTAGTCGTTGGAAAAGCCGCCCGGAACGCCGCCCGGATGGGAGCATCTTTATTTCCGGCTGGGTCGGATGTGAAATGGGAGTTCTAAAAAAACGTCGAACCCCCCATTTCCCGAGCAAACACACTATCGATCTCGTTAAATCGTAGGAAGCGTCACAGGACGAAAAACAAAAAAAAGCCCTTTCAATTATTACGCAACGCGTTTTTGCGTGCTACAATTATATACGTCGTGTAGAAATAACACGGCTCTTGGCGGCTGCGCCGTTCTGTCGTGTCGTGACAAGTGCCCGGACGCGTAAGACAGAAAAAACCAAATGTCTCGAAATAGAAAAAAAAAAAAAAAAAAAACTATATTGAAAAAGCAACAACGAGATAAAAATATTTCTCGTTAGTTTTTTTTTTTTTATTTTTGTTTTGTTGTTAATTCCAATGCCGTTTCCATTTACGCGTTATTGTTCCACTTGCGAGAGAATTTGACGATAATATCAATAAGCGCTGTGTGTTTCGACGATAACGCACCGTAATATCAATATACGTTATTATAAAATTACCCGTATGTGTGTTCGTTTGTTTGTTTGTTTGTTCTTTTTCGGAATGAAAGTAAAACTGCGAGATTTAGCGCTTACTGCGCGCGCTGTGATGCGCGACTCGAGCGATAGAGTTGGTCTTCTTCGTTGTTCTTCGACAAAAAAAGCGGCCGCGCGATCAACGAAGAAACACGTTATCGAGAACGGACAAAAAAAAAAAGAAATTAACACACACGAGAGAATTTGCCCGCGGAAAACTCAAACTTCGATTTAATTGCGCCGTCGAAAATCTTTAACGGTAATTGCTCGGTGTTTCTTCTACGAGATATGAATTGTTTTTTTTGTTTGTTGAAAAACGCTTTGCGTGTCAAGGCAACGGCGTTGCTCAACACCGAGAGATGCCATCAACGAGAACGTTTATGCGTGAAAAACGCGAAGGGTATCTGTTTTTTTTTTTTTTTTTTCTGCGAGAATTGTACAGGTTCAGCGTTTGCGCAGCGAGCGTTTCACACTGCGACCGAACTCGCGTTTAAATAGCGAAAAATCATTCGATTTCTTGCGATTGCGCGCGAGATAGAATCGCGCGAAGTTCTCGTAACAGAAGTTGCGCGCATCGCGCACGCACATTCTCGCCTTGGTTAAAGAAATTCCACTTTGCCGCATTCCTCGCGAAGATAATCGAAATGTCACTTGACGCGCGAACCGGGAAATATTGCCACTACTGCGATACGTACACGCGCATAATTGTGCAAGAATGTCAACCATTTGCCGCCAATTATGTAAAAACTTGCAGTGAATAATATATCAATCTTTCTCGAATCGTCACTGTCGTTCTGCGCAGTCTGTCAAAGAAGAACGTGATCAGTTTACAGAAAAATTTATCATACAAAAAAAAAAAAATAAAAAAATAAAATAAAACATGTAACTACATCCATTCTCGATTGTACGTGCGTGAAACTAAAATGCTTTTGTATTAACGCGTTCAGTTGTCATTGTTGTCAATAATTGCCTAACATCTTGAGATACAAGTGCAAGAATAAGGTCAGCGGAAAGACGTAAACTTCAAAGATATCAGGTAATTGTTGACAATAGAACACATTATTAATATTCAAACATTTTGATCTTTTCCTCTCTCTCTCTCTCTCTCTCTTTCACACACACACACAAATCGAGTAAAATAAATACATGTGTTTTCAGTTTTATGTAATATAAATTTTTCTACGCAACATTTTGGATGGTCATAGGAGCCTCACGCTGGTTGTTTGTCGCATAAAATTTTGCGCAATATTTTAAAATTAGTTAGAGGAGTAAACGAGGATATCTCTCATATACGTGATGCAAGTTCAGCATCCTGTATGAATTTAGAAATTGCATTTTCATTTCGAATTCACGCAAAACTTTACAAAAGTAAAGTATAATTATAAAATATATATGAGCCGTTGTTTTTTTGAAAGTGATATAAGTCCATTTTTTTTGTGTTATTATAAATATAAAAAAAAGGACATCTATGTCTCACTAAAACTATCACTAACTTATTTTTTTTTTTTGAATCAATTAGCAGGGCAATAATGAGCCATGGCAGGATGTTGTGCCGTAGAAAAAATTGAAAAATGCAATTGAGACGTTTCGACTTTATTTTTTAAGTCCTTATCAATATAAAATTATTTTACAATCAATTATATATTGTAAATACTGGGTTAACAGTGATTGTAAAATAATTTTATATTGTAAAATAATTTTAGATCGATAAGGACTTAAAAAAATAAAGTCGAAACGTCTCGATTACATTTTTCAATTTTTTCTACGGCACAACATCCTGCCATGGATCATTATTGCCCTGCTAATTGATTCTATTTATTGGAGTTACCAAAAGGAGCCGGAGGTCACACCTCATTTATCACTTATTTTTTTTTTTTCAAAAATGGACTTAACCACTTTAAAAAAAAAATGCTCATATATTTATTACGCAACAACCAATCGGCGTAAGGCTCCTATGATGTCATTCAAAATTTCGCTTAGTTTGTAATTAAAAGAGCCTAAAACTCATTTATTACAAATTAATAAATTTTTCAATAAATTTCATAAATTAAACTGGTCACGTTCTTCTTCGACAGATTATATAAGTGTCGCAGTCACTTGATTTCCCGAGGTTCACGTTCTAAAATGCTACCTCGGTTACCAAAAACTATAATATACGTAACGTGTGAAAAATATATAATATTTTCGTAAGGGTAGAAATAATAGAACGTATCTCCGACGACTTTGTAAGCGCTCTCGTTGTGACAACACACAGGGAGGAAGGAAAGGATCGACGAAAACATCACACGGCGATGTTTTTTTTTTTTCGGTGCAATAGAGAATTCTATTATCGAACGCGCGTGTGACAAACACAAACCAAACACACTGTATAAACGCGCGCCGACGCTTTTGTCAACCGGGAAAGAGGGCTCGAACAAATCGAGTAAACGAGCGAGTAATTACAGATGTGACAATTGAATTCACACGAGACGAAAATCCGTCTTGTGCGTCGCAGGAAAAAGGGAACGGAAGACCCGCAATAAAGCAGCAGGTAGCCGTTGTTGCTGTTTTGACGACTATGTTGCGGTTTTCCTACCGACGCAAACTTGTGGACGATTTTTATCAATTGCAATTATATTACAACCTTTCACAGAAGGTCTCATATAATAATATAATAATAATCAATTAATCAATTAATAATAATAATATAATATCAGGTCTACCGGAAAGTTCTCTGTCCGTTTTTGGAATAAAACAAAATACAATATTTTTCTGAATTTTTCAAAAATGGAATATAACAAATTGCCCTCACGCTGGCAAGAAATCATTAATAATATAATGGCAATTATATATTATTTAATAAAGTTTATTGACGGTAAGAAAAATTTGTATTTTGTTTTATTCCAAAAACGGACAGAACTTTCCGGTAGACCTAATAACAATCAATTAATCAATTAATAATAATAATATAATAATCAATTAATATAATAATCAATTATATATAATAATCAATTAATCAATCATATAATAATAATAATTATAAAACAGGAAATGTATAATGGCCATTTGAGGCAAAAACACTGGTGATAACGTGTGTATGATAGATGCATTACTTTATTCAAGCAGGTAACATATAGAACGTTTTCGGCCTTAGATTAGGCCTTTATCAATATATATATATATATAAATATGATGTTCTTCAATTAAAACTTATACAAGTCACATGATTACAATATAGAAATATTAAAGTAACTGTTACATAACATCATATTTATATATATATATATATATTGATAAAGGCCTAATCTAAGGCCGAAAACGTTCTATATGTTACCTGCTTGAATAAAGTAATGCATCTATCATACACACGTTATCACCAGTGTTTTTGCTTCAAATGGCCATTATACATTTCCTGTTTTATAAGAATTTATTGAAGCTTACTACACTCCTCTCTATTCAATAATAATAATATTCAATTAATAAATTTATCCTCTGATCAATGAATCGATTCCGATTGTTTCGGATACACGCGACACGTTTGACACCACTTTTATGACGCGGAACGAACGTGTAACTCGCTCCGTTTTTTTTTTTTCTGTTGCTTCCCTGTACACCTCCCCCTCGCCCCGTTTTGCATTTTATTTTTTGATCAAAGCCGCATCGTCGTCGCTTGGAAAAAGCGCAACCGGGTGATGATATAGAAAAACAAACTTCTCTTTGTTTCGCGCTGTTTTCCGCGCGAAAAAAACGAACGGGTATTTTGAATCGCAGATTGCGTGTTATCTTCCCCGGGAATAATAAGCGTTTAATCAAACTTTCCCCGCGAGCCGAATCCCGCAATTAAACCCGCCATTGATGTATGTCGGGGGTCGTCCCGACGGGCGCGATAAACCCGAGACTTCTCTTGGCGTCTCTTTTTTTTTTCGTTCGTTCGAGAGAGAGTAACTCGTCATTTTTCGATTGCATCTTCTCTCGGACTCGATTGCGCCAACAACTCTCTTCGCTTGATTTAACGCTTCTCACGAGATTAACTCGGTCTCTCCACGCCTACAGACTCTCTTTCTCTCTTTGTTTTTTTTTTTTTTTACCGCGATACAAGAACGTACTCCACCTTCAAACGTTGTCGCAACCAAAAAATAGAAACTTTAGTCTAATGGATTTTTTTTTTTTCAAAGAGTAATATAAATTTTGATTAAAGGGAGATTATTACGCGAGGTAATAGATATTGATCGCGATGACCGAGATTTGTTATTCAAATTAATGAAAAATGCCGTGAATGAATTTAAAATGATAATTTATGTTAAACGTGTGCGTGTCTCGGACTTCACATTGAAAAACAGATCGGTGATAATATAAACTTGGAATGTTGTTGGTTTGCGCGCGGATGACCATGATTAACGCTAATGCAATCGAAGAACGATCGAGATAATTCTCCTTTCCCCTCGAGCTAAAGTTAAACAAAATCGCGCCACGGTATCGCCCGTGATGTTGAGTCAACGAGCAAGTAATGCTCCATTAAACGCACAAGTGACAAATAGGATTTTTTTTTCTCACGTAATTCGCGTAACGATCGCCGCTAAAAAAAAAAAAAAAAAACTCGACGTGAAATCGATCTTCGCGAATTATGCGTGCGTGTCAATATACTGAGGTATCAAGCGAAGCGTATAATTTCCAATTAATACAGTTACACACACGGGAGGGAGGGGATCTTCTCTCAAACGGCCTTCCTTCGTGCATCCGATAGATGACGATCCCTGATAATCGACCGGTGTCAGATCAATCGAGCGCAATGAGCTAATTTATGTACTTGATACGTGTATATCGTGCCTGATTGTATTCAATATAGCAACGTTCTCTCTCACCGTAATTTGCCATAAAAATACAATGGCACGTTTCTCATGTAACATATAATACTTCATATGCACATATATATAATTCTATATATATATAAATTCTATATATACATATATATATATAT
>NW_018020834.1:164197-165393 GCF_002006095.1 Pseudomyrmex gracilis | reverse complement strand
ATATATAATTTTATACATATATATATACATATACATATAATTTTATTCTAATTATATTCTATTAGTTTTCCAGTGTGAAAAATGTTTCGTACAGTCGCTAATTTGAAAATTCTGCATTCGTGGATTTGAAATACGCGAAGAGGGAAAAAGAAGAGAGAGAGAGAGAGAGTTTGTTCGCGTTTTTTAATCAATTTGCCCGATAACTGAATCCTCTTTAACGATTGCTCGACTAGTCATCCGAACACTTCTTCCTGCGCGATAAGTTCGCAGTATTTTCCAGGAAGCTATTAATCTAGATTAGACATTAACCTCTAGTAGGAGGGCAAATTGTTATGACGAACACACAAAGAACCGAATCACCGTGTGCAGAGAGCGGGGAGAAAAAAAAAGAAAAAAAAAAAAGATATACGCGAGAAGGGAGATACACGCGCAATAATAATATGGCAAAGGGTAATGAACAGTAACAATCTCTCGTGCTAATTATGCTCGCAAGACTCGCAAGAGGCGCAAACCACACCGTGGAATTATACGGGCGTATTATATAAACCGTTAAATTCTTATCCGCGCAGCGCGTTTCCATCCATCCCCCCTTCTTTCTTCTCGTTCGCTTCTAATTCGCGCACGGTGTATATAACACACCGTGAAACTCACTCGAAGAAACGGGAGGGGAAAAAACAAAAAAATTAAATAGACAAGATTATTCCAGCAGCCGACTTAAAATCATTAACGACAACTAATGAACGCGGAACCTTTTCGGGAAAACCGGGACTCGCGCGAGAAGAGAAGATCCGGTTTTCCGCATTTATCCGCGCGTCGGTCAAAGTGCACCTTCGGCGAAATAATAAACAAACGTACGCGCGTCGATTGAGTATATCACGTCAGAAAAAAAAAAAAAAAAAAACGCAAAGTACAATAAAACTAAAAAATATTCATAAAACAGGAAATGTATAAATGGCCATTTGAAGCAAAAACACTGATGATAACGTGTGTATGATAGATGCATTACTTTATTCAAGCAGGTAATATATAGAACGTTTTCGGCCTTAGATTAGGCCTTTATCAATATATACACCGAAAAAATTATATTCTCGTAAGTAGAAGATTTTATACTTAAAAAATCTTCTTAAAGATTTTATACTTAAAAAATCTTCTTAAAGATTTTAGGTGATATTCTTCTGAAATTAAGAATATATTCT
>NW_018020834.1:151289-163677 GCF_002006095.1 Pseudomyrmex gracilis | reverse complement strand
AAAAAAAAAACGTTCTATATGTTACCTGCTTGAATAAAGTAATGCATCTATCATACACACGTTATCATCAGTGTTTTTGCTTCGAATGGCCATTATACATTTCCTGTTTTATAAGAATTTATTGAAGCTTACTACATTCCTTTTCTAAAAAATATTTCTTCCAATAGTTTTTTTTTTTTTTTTTCCACAGACAGAAGATCCAACGGAACGAACGCGCGGTTTGTGTTTGGTTAAATTCGTCTTCTTCTCGCGAGATTCGCACGGCAACGCGCGGATCTTTTGCAAACAATGCGCAATTCTCATCCTCATCTCGTTCGCAATAGACAAACAATAAGCAGCTCGCGCGGAATGAATTCAAGTGCGCAAGATGTTGGCACGCGCAAATAAATCGCGAACGGAGGCGGGGTGTGACGTAAAGCTTCGCACAAAATCTGCGCTCTCTTACCGCGCCAATCGGGAATTTGTTTATTTTTCTCGTTAGCTCGAGACTTCGAAATAGGGACACACATCGCGTCGCGAGACAAACGCCGCAACAAGAGAGAGATAGAGATAGAGAGAGAGATCTTTCCGTTTAGCACAAACCTAACCTTAACGTGAAGAACGTGTGTGCGTGTGTCCCGTCGCGTTTTTTGGCAGATAAATCGCTCGCTAAAAATTCCATTTTTATCGCATCATCCTTAACAAGGACTTTTGCTTTACGCGGGGAGCGGGTAACATTACCTTAAGAAAATTCGACGGTTGTTAAAAAAATTGCGGCGAAATAAATAGAGGCTAATGAACTAAGTAAACAATTATATATATATATATGTGTGTGTATATGATACGTGGCTGAGAGCTGATATGCGGCGGTATTTTTTATCACATCGTGACTTTTTCGACCCACGTCACGCACTCGTGATTCACTTTGCAGGAAGAACTCGAGAGACGGGCAGGCAGCAGCACGGCGTTGCATGCAACATTCTCTATAAATATTACTGTCACTGTTATCACAGCGTGATTTTGCGAATCACCACTTTTTTGAAGGATGCAAAAGTTCGGAAATTCTCTTCCTTTTTTTTTTTTAACAACACTTTGCTTTCGCGACACTTCCGCTATTTCTTGCGCGATCGAGAATTTTTCTTACGTTGTGAATTATCGTTTCACGTCGGAGGTTTCACGTCACGCGATCGCATCCGATTCTCGGAGCGCGATTTCAAATCCGCGAACGCCACGGAGTGCGCGGAAAGAGAGACCGGACGGAGAAGATCGAAAAACGGTTTTGAGAAACAGCGCCGTATAGCGCACAAACTCGTGACACGCGGGGATGACGCAGAAGCGTCGTTGCGAGATGCGTGCGCGCGCGCGCGCGCCGCTCTTTTTTTTTGCTAGTATAGTCTTTCGTCTCGGCTTCGCTCGGCTTCCTCGGTTGTCACGACACGACGCGACCGCTGCCGCGCTGTTGATCTCCGATCGACGGCAAGAAAAGCACTCGACTCCTCCGTTGTTTGCGGCTACAACAACCTAACTGCCGCTGCGCGGCGCGGCTGATCGGGCGAAAGCGGAGCCGTTGTTCGTGACTCACTTCACGATCCGGCCGGCGAGCGCTCGGAGCGCCCCCTATCGGCGCGACCGGCGCAGCAAAGAACACGTGACACGGTGCCGTGCGCGTTACTCGCGGCGCCCGACGATTGTATCGAAGAATAAAAAAAAATTAGTTGAAAATAAAATTTGTTAACATTTCTCGAGTATATTTAAATAAATTTTTCCCAAATTGATCCGAATATATCTCCTCCTGGATTTTCAAACTCGATCCGATTTTCTCAACAAAACGTCTCATTTGTAAAAAAACAAATTACTAATTAAAAAACAAATTTGCAAAAGCACTCGCGCGCGTCCAAGTGAGCACGTCTCCGCGTCTCGAGTAAAATTACTTCGCTTCGCTCGTAATTTCTTCGCGCGAAAACTTCGTTATAATTTTTTTCTAATTAACTTACACCGTGATGCGGCACGCAAACTGCAAAAAAAAAAAAAAAAAAAAAACAAATTGCGCGCAAATATATTCTATTCATTCACGCTTCGCGAGCGAGTAAAAAAATTGAAAGCCGGCGAAAGAAGAAACGATTCGCGATCGAACGATCCGCTCCGAAATCGGTTCTCACAATTAAACAATTTCCGATCGAATCCACGATCGCGATCCATTCGCTGTCTGACCTCGGGTCCAGTATCCGTTGGAAGATTGATCGTTCGGAAACTTCGGACTCGCGTTGCTCTCTCCAAGAGTTTTCAAGCGATCGCGACCTTCGTGCTGAGGATCGATCAGTCGGAACGGGAGCCGATCGCGGAACAAATTGTCGGTCCACCAAGAATACCCAAGGCAGGATAAAAGGATAATAATTACGATTCGACGTTCGTTTCGCGGACTGTTAACGTCGAGCAGCGTTTTCATTTTATGTTTTTTCACAGTCTCTCGATCTTAATTCCCGAACGATCGTTCTCAAATACCCGCAACAATCGGTTCTCAAATACTACGAAGCTTTTTGAGAATTCTTGGCGTGCAAATATCGGTTCGAGATAATTAGGAATTAAGCACGAAAAAACTAATATCGATCCTAACTAAGTGTACACTGGTTTTAATTATAAAATAAATTAAAAGAGATAGTGTGTGTGTGTGTGTGTGTGTGTGTGCGAGTGTAAACTTACCGAATTCTTTTCATCATTTTCTCTCATTTTCAAGTTTTCTCTACATTTCTCACGCTGTGGGTATATTTGCGTAAATTTTTAATAAGATCTGAGATAATTCTACCGGTCAGTAAACCCGATAAAAAAAAAAGTTTGACGGCACATAAATGAACGAACACATCAGATTTCTGTTCAAGAAACCGTTAAAAACTGGCAAGTGTATAACCGCCATTTGTTGGCATTGAAAAATCTCTTTCGAGACTCCGCCGTTACGCTCAGAAAAATAAGAAGAAAGAAGTATAACGTTTTTCTTTTCGCACAGCTTTTATACGACTCTCGAGGATCATCGACTGGATTATTATTCCGTGCGCGTACACGTCGTCAGATGTATAAAAAAAATAACGATAACTGTGCCACGTGGCCAACAACAAAAGTTGTGATTTCTTAAACGTAAAAATTACGGAAATCCCTTTTACACAAAAGAATATTATTTTATATATTGTATACAAAACAAACACGCGCGCGATAATTTATTTATTCGATGTAACATATCAACCAGCAATAAAAAAAATGTTAAAGTGATGTGCAAAGGCAAATATAAACATCCAACAAATAAAATAACCAACAACAAATATCTCGAGTGAAAATTTATTTCCGCGGAAATACAAATTCGCTCTCTCGCCGCGAGAGAGATCGACAATGTGTTTCCCCCCTTCCCTCTCCTCCCATCGCGTTTATCGCGTCTACATAAAATCGAGGAGCTAATTTGACGGCGCTTTTCTCCGGAGTAGCCGGATTAGCTTTGCGCTCTTTTCCCTGGGGCAGTGAAGTTTTGCGAATAAATATAAGATAAGATCACCGAGAGAGAGAGAGACAGAGAGAGAGAGAGAGAGAGAGAGAGAGAGACGCTCGGAAACTTGAACTTCGCTGAACTGCGGAAAAGGAAGCGGCACTAGTATACGATTGCGAGGATTATATCGACCGTACCCGCTTTTTGCTCTTCTCACGGATGGACCACCCGTGGTATGCGCGTTAATAAGCCCCCGAGTGCGCGCGTTTTTTTTTTTTTTTTCATCCGCAGAAGAATGCAGAATGCGCGTAGAAGGGTTTGGCTAATCTCAAACTGGAAATAGAGGCAATTTCTCTTGTGACAAACGATCACCGGTAATCGGTATAATTTCTTTTATCGCGATACTTATTAGATATTTAAAATCTTCGGTATATAAATTTTTAACACTCTTATTACAACAAATATAAAATTCCTAAAAAAAAAACATAAACAAGACACTTGACACATTCCGAGCGCTACTTAAGACCGATATCGCGCGTTAAAATTCACTTGTAAAAATTAATAGCGCAAATTATCGTCGACAGATAAACAAAAATTCAGAGACGGGGTTTTTGCTTTTATTTTTTCACGGGAGTCAACACTACGACTTCGAGCAAAGGCCGGAATAATTGGAGCACGAAGTTCGTGTTGTTTATTTTTTATTCGCTCTTATGACACGGCTTTTAAAAGGCGACGCAAAAAAAAAACAATTTTCTTCTAAATAAACTATACACACTCTTTTCACGAGTGATGTTTCAAATACGAACCTTTCGTTTGTGATATATACAGGGTGTCTCAGAATTGCCGTACAATCTCTCGTAGGCAGGTAGAAGGAGTAAAACTGAGTCGAAAAGTCCTGAACCATTTTTTTCTATTATTTATAATAAAGGAGTAAATTATTGAGTAAATCAGGCCAATCAGCGCCGACCTTTAGCCAGACGCACGTAAGTGAGCCGCGCGCCTGGTGTGTGTGAACGCTCACTGACGTGTGCCTGGCTAAAGGTCTGCGCTGATTGGCCTGATTTACTCAATAATTTACTCCTTTATTATAAATAATAGAAAAAAATGGCTCAGGACTTTTCGACTCAGTTTTACTCCTTCTACCTGCCTACGAGAGATTGTACGGCAATTCTGGGACACCCTGTATATATATACATATATCTGGATACGAACTGTGCAAAAACATGTATAACGCGGATAAAATATAACAATATAAAAGTGCAGATACAAGATAAGAAATAGAGATAAGAGATACAAATACAGAAATATCTCTTTCGATACACTTTTGCGCGAATTCCGAGCGCAGAAATTTCGAGAGAGCGCAGTATCTGGGGATAATTAGCAATAGTAATTAGTATAATTAATAGTACTTAGTAATTTCTAATTAGAAAATAATAATTTCTAATTAGAAAATAATATTTTCTAATCAAAACTATAGAATTTTAAAGGATGATGAATATGTTGCTAGCTTAATTTACACACACACACATATACACACACACACACACACCAGCGCCGCCGATAACATCACTCGGAAGTGATCGACTATCGGAATCGTGGGAACAATTATCGTGCGGATTGCGCTCTACAAAGGCGTGAGAGATTTCTTGGTGCTTCGCCGCCTTCTTTCGAAAACTTCCGTTCGCGCTCGCGAACATCGCAAACGAGTTTCGCGTCCCGGCGCGTCAAAAGGATTTCACACCGCGCGATTATCTCAGTCTCGAGAGTCCCGGGTGTTTCAATTCTTCTCTCGCTCGCAACATAAATCACATCTGGCAGAGAAAATTAAGTTTTTTTTTTTAATATTTTGGCCTTGAAGCGAAATAATGATCATTTTAATGAGAGAGAGAGCAGTTTTCGAAAAAAAAAAAAAAAGATAAAAAGAATAAAAGAACTTTTGTTCAAAAGTTTCTATGCTCTCAATTGTGAGCGGATTGCTGATAAAAGTACTTTCGCTGTACTTGCGGGGCAATATTGTCTGCCAATAGATGGCGGCACCGACTCGACTGAATCGCCACTTATGTATTATCAAAGAGAGACACACTTGTACGCGCGACTTAGCGCAACGCGCGCGTGTAACAACATTTGTAAAAATTTTCCTACACGCGTATACATATAGTCAGCGCGCGCAAACAGTAGCAGACAGTCTGTCTACTCGGAGAGAAACAATAGAATAAAGTTGCGAGTTTAAAACGTAGAAACAAACGGGAGGTGAACAAAATGTTTTCCATCATCACGCGCGATATATGATAAAACTTTCTCGTCATTTACTTTCGCGTATTTCGCGCGCTAATGAAAATTGCGCTCGCGCGCGCGCAGATGTTGTTCTCAATCAAAGCGACATAATTATTGAATTTCTCCGGTATGAAAGTGCACCGGTATCACTTAAAAAGCTCAATCGAATTACATAAAAGCAATTGCACAGACGCACTTTTTCTTCTGTCGGAGGACGCGAGATAAAAAGCGGCAAAAGGTGTAATCGAATTTGCATCGTTATTGCGCGCTTCATCAGAGAGTAGGCGTCGCGCTAAAGGATCTGCTGCTTTAAGCGCGTTAGGTTAGGCAAGCAACTTTGATAAACCAAATTTATTTGATCAAAAAAAATATAAAAGCGAAAAACTAAAGGTAAAAAAATATTTTGAATAACTTAAAATATATATATAACNAAAAAAAAAAAAAAAAAAAAAAAACAAATTGCGCGCAAATATATTCTATTCATTCACGCTTCGCGAGCGAGTAAAAAAATTGAAAGCCGGCGAAAGAAGAAACGATTCGCGATCGAACGATCCGCTCCGAAATCGGTTCTCACAATTAAACAATTTCCGATCGAATCCACGATCGCGATCCATTCGCTGTCTGACCTCGGGTCCAGTATCCGTTGGAAGATTGATCGTTCGGAAACTTCGGACTCGCGTTGCTCTCTCCAAGAGTTTTCAAGCGATCGCGACCTTCGTGCTGAGGATCGATCAGTCGGAACGGGAGCCGATCGCGGAACAAATTGTCGGTCCACCAAGAATACCCAAGGCAGGATAAAAGGATAATAATTACGATTCGACGTTCGTTTCGCGGACTGTTAACGTCGAGCAGCGTTTTCATTTTATGTTTTTTCACAGTCTCTCGATCTTAATTCCCGAACGATCGTTCTCAAATACCCGCAACAATCGGTTCTCAAATACTACGAAGCTTTTTGAGAATTCTTGGCGTGCAAATATCGGTTCGAGATAATTAGGAATTAAGCACGAAAAAACTAATATCGATCCTAACTAAGTGTACACTGGTTTTAATTATAAAATAAATTAAAAGAGATAGTGTGTGTGTGTGTGTGTGTGTGTGTGCGAGTGTAAACTTACCGAATTCTTTTCATCATTTTCTCTCATTTTCAAGTTTTCTCTACATTTCTCACGCTGTGGGTATATTTGCGTAAATTTTTAATAAGATCTGAGATAATTCTACCGGTCAGTAAACCCGATAAAAAAAAAAGTTTGACGGCACATAAATGAACGAACACATCAGATTTCTGTTCAAGAAACCGTTAAAAACTGGCAAGTGTATAACCGCCATTTGTTGGCATTGAAAAATCTCTTTCGAGACTCCGCCGTTACGCTCAGAAAAATAAGAAGAAAGAAGTATAACGTTTTTCTTTTCGCACAGCTTTTATACGACTCTCGAGGATCATCGACTGGATTATTATTCCGTGCGCGTACACGTCGTCAGATGTATAAAAAAAATAACGATAACTGTGCCACGTGGCCAACAACAAAAGTTGTGATTTCTTAAACGTAAAAATTACGGAAATCCCTTTTACACAAAAGAATATTATTTTATATATTGTATACAAAACAAACACGCGCGCGATAATTTATTTATTCGATGTAACATATCAACCAGCAATAAAAAAAATGTTAAAGTGATGTGCAAAGGCAAATATAAACATCCAACAAATAAAATAACCAACAACAAATATCTCGAGTGAAAATTTATTTCCGCGGAAATACAAATTCGCTCTCTCGCCGCGAGAGAGATCGACAATGTGTTTCCCCCCTTCCCTCTCCTCCCATCGCGTTTATCGCGTCTACATAAAATCGAGGAGCTAATTTGACGGCGCTTTTCTCCGGAGTAGCCGGATTAGCTTTGCGCTCTTTTCCCTGGGGCAGTGAAGTTTTGCGAATAAATATAAGATAAGATCACCGAGAGAGAGAGAGACAGAGAGAGAGAGAGAGAGAGAGAGAGAGAGACGCTCGGAAACTTGAACTTCGCTGAACTGCGGAAAAGGAAGCGGCACTAGTATACGATTGCGAGGATTATATCGACCGTACCCGCTTTTTGCTCTTCTCACGGATGGACCACCCGTGGTATGCGCGTTAATAAGCCCCCGAGTGCGCGCGTTTTTTTTTTTTTTTTCATCCGCAGAAGAATGCAGAATGCGCGTAGAAGGGTTTGGCTAATCTCAAACTGGAAATAGAGGCAATTTCTCTTGTGACAAACGATCACCGGTAATCGGTATAATTTCTTTTATCGCGATACTTATTAGATATTTAAAATCTTCGGTATATAAATTTTTAACACTCTTATTACAACAAATATAAAATTCCTAAAAAAAAAACATAAACAAGACACTTGACACATTCCGAGCGCTACTTAAGACCGATATCGCGCGTTAAAATTCACTTGTAAAAATTAATAGCGCAAATTATCGTCGACAGATAAACAAAAATTCAGAGACGGGGTTTTTGCTTTTATTTTTTCACGGGAGTCAACACTACGACTTCGAGCAAAGGCCGGAATAATTGGAGCACGAAGTTCGTGTTGTTTATTTTTTATTCGCTCTTATGACACGGCTTTTAAAAGGCGACGCAAAAAAAAAACAATTTTCTTCTAAATAAACTATACACACTCTTTTCACGAGTGATGTTTCAAATACGAACCTTTCGTTTGTGATATATACAGGGTGTCTCAGAATTGCCGTACAATCTCTCGTAGGCAGGTAGAAGGAGTAAAACTGAGTCGAAAAGTCCTGAACCATTTTTTTCTATTATTTATAATAAAGGAGTAAATTGTTGAGTAAATCAGGCCAATCAGCGCAGACCTTTAGCCAGGCACACGTGAGCGCTCACACACACCAGGCGCGCGGCTCACTGACGTGCGTCTGGCTAAAGGTCTGCGCTGATTGGCCTGATTTACTCAATAAATTACTCCTTTATTATAAATAATAGAAAAAAATGGTTCAGGACTTTTCGACTCAGTTTTACTCCTTCTACCTGCCTACGAGAGATTGTACGGCAATTCTGGGACACTCTGTATACACAAGCGTATTTAAAATTTAAAAAACAGAACTCGTTCGAAATGCAGACTTCTCGCTCGCGCGATGGAGTTGTCTATCAAGTTATAACGCGATGAGTCATGCCGAATGTAACGGTAATAATTTACAAACGCGGGTGTTCCCCGCGGAAAACCGGTCCGATATAAATTTGCGTTCTTTTACTGACTTTTGCCGTCAAAATGGTACAGTATCACGAGAAAGCGAAAGTAGTGTATCGACGTGCGCGCGCGATTAGATTTACGCAATTGCGTCGAGTCCTTAACATAATGCGAGGGGAAACGTGTGTTTACGAAGCTTTATGAATATTGCATACGCCAGAACGATATATACGCGACCGCGTATTTACATCGCAACATCCCTTTTGTTACGTAATCGAATGCGGCTGACCCTGCAAGAACGCGGCGTGAAAGGTTGATGAGCTCGCGATGAATTTGTCGGAATAACCACAGCGCATAGTTGAACTTAGTTAAAGCGTCAAACGTATATATACAATTTTGTGCGCATTAATTAATATTTGTGTTTTATTTACAACAACTAATATCTCTTTCGTAAGATGCGTTTTTGCGATATAACTTACTTGACCTTCCATGGGCCGAATTTTTTCTATCTGCAGACAATTTGCAAGGTATTTATTTTATTTTTTTTCAGGTTGATGGTGCTGCCAACCGTCATCAATGTTGTTATTGGTTAGCAAATGAAAAAGGTCACATCGAGCCAAAAAAAAAGATATTAATATAAAAATATAATGATTTAATGATCAGCACTTACGTATGTAAAAAAAATACGCAAAATATTTTAAACTTTGACTTCGTTTATATCTTGACTTAATGTATATCGCGTATTTTTTATATTTTTATATTATTGAAACGTTATTTGCGACTGAAGAAGACTCCAGTTAGAGTCGAAATATTTTGCGTATTTTTTTACATATGTAAGTAAGCTGATCATTAAATCATTATATTTTTATGTTAATATCTTTTTTTGGCTCGATGTGGACTTTTTTCATTTACTAATTTGTTTTTATTACATCACGAGCGTTTCTGTTTAATTTGTTACATTTTTCATCGTTATTGGTTTATTTCAGAGGCATTATATAATTAAGATACGTATACATCATCTTGTGAAAAAAAAAACTAAAACTATTTGGTAAAATGTGGATATATTAGCTTGTGACTTGAAAGTTACATGGACCCCCCATAGAGGGTTCATTAATATTGGTGACGAGATATACCGCGAAACACAAATCGAACCTCTCATCAGTTCCCGCCTATTTCCCGGTACAGAAGGGGAAATATGCACGCAGCTATTTTCAAAACAACGTAAATAATGCGCGACGCTTGAGAAAACGAAAAAACGTCGGTTCGCGCGCGCGTCTCCCGCGTCCGCAACATGTGTTAATTTTGATAAAACTGTTTATTTTCGACAAGGACGAAGGAGCGCCGTCGTTATCGGTTGATCTGTCATCAGAGAGAATAAAAAATAGTTTGTCGATCGATGTCGAGAAACGGGAACATCTTTTACCGACGCGAAAGAGAAAGAGAAAGAATCTTCCAAAGAGAGACTCCTAGAGAATTATCTATCGATTATCACACACACAGCCTCGATTGTTAAAGACCGGTTCTTCGAAGCGAGGAAATTTCACGCGAAGATGCGCGCGCGCTGTTTCTCGCAACCCACGCGCGCGCGCGCACACAGGATGCAACTTTCCCACACACGCGACTATAGCATTTTTTTAATAAAAGAAAGGCGTTTTTAATAAAACGAAAGAGAGAAATTTCTGCGTGCGCGAAAGGATCTCTCTCTCTCTCTCTCTCTCTCTTGCGTGCTACATTAGAGGGCAAACTCGTTCTTCCGAACTCGAGTCATCCGGAGGAAGAGTCACGCACGACACATTTGCATGCACGTGGCGGCAATTGCGTTCTATTACATGTTGGCGTGCATATAAACACACTTACGGAGGTGGGATTGTGTTACACACCGGAGATGTAAGCGATTCTCATTGACGGCAACAAGTACAGGAAAGAGTCGAGTGTGTGTGCGCGCGTGCGCGCAATAGACGTTAGAATTTTGTATCATCCCAGAGAGTTTCTCGATTCGTGTTACATTGTAATTGAACAAAAAAAAAACACGTTCGAGTGAAATCCAAATGTCTTTCGGCAAATTTCACATTCATTGAGATATTGTCGGATTCAGAGAGAGAGAGAGAGAATTGATTTTCTCGAATGTGAATTTCTCTCCGCGACGATTTGAGAAAAATTCGCGCGTTGTAAAAGCAATCTAACGACAAGATTATCGACTCTCTCGCGCACAAGTTTTTCTTTACGAAGCGTTGCTCGTAACCTTTGACACATTGATGCGCGCTCACCCTCAATTTCTTTTGCTCGAGAGAAACTAGGTTTGACTCTCTCCGAAGATTGTCGCAATGATTTGATTAATTAAAGAAGAAAAACAATAAAAATCGTGAAAAAAAAAAAGAACTGATGATAAGAAAAAAAAAGAAGCCTCACTCGTGGACGCACACACACGTGAGCAAAATATCAGGCAAACATAATTAATGTCATCGTGTAACTACGGTTTGAATGGCTATTCAGCGTGTACGCTAATTGTCGCGGCATCACCGACCAAACAATTACGCGTCGATGTTAACAGCTGCAACATTAAATTGCGTAATTAAATGGTGGGTTTCGAACATCACAAACTGGTGGTGAATGCCGCGCAAATTGTTCTTCAGTCCGCGGTATTAAGTATAATAATATTGCGTGGTTTTTTTTTTTTTTTTTAACGTTTTATGCAAGACGGGAAGTTTAGCTGACTATGCGCGTTTCAATTTAAAAAGCAAATCTCACGGCTGTAGCTGTTCGTTCGCGCACAAAATTAAATGCGATTTTTCAATAATACTCAAATTGCATGTTTTTTTTTTCATATTTAACAAGCGAAGGTGGAAAATAGTGACAAATATATATTGCAACATATACTCACCCGAGTCGAAATTTAGTGTCTACATTGAACCTCAATTTTTCTTTTTTTTTATGTAGAAGTAAGAGAGAAAGTAGATCCTACTTTGACGCTACTTTACGTCCGAAATTTTTTTTCCTGCTAAAGTTTTAAAGTAGGGTTCAATTCTCAGATCAGACCGCGCATTGCAGGCTCTGATAGGCTCAAAATAGGCTCTGATTGGCTCAAAGTAGGTGTAAGAAAAAAAGTAGATGCTACTTTGACGCTGCTATACGTCCGAAATTTCCCTTTTTTTTTTTTTTTTCAAAAATTGAGGTTCAACGTAGATGCTAAATTTCGACTCGAATGCAGTAGTGAGTTCCCGAGTCGAAATTTAGCGTCTACATTGAACCTCAATTTTTCTTTTTTTATATAAGAGTAAGAGAGAGAGAGAGAGTAGATCCTACTTTGACGCTGCTGTAAGTCCGAAATTTCCTTTTTTCCCGCTAAAGTTTTAAAGTAGGGTTCAATTCTCAGATCAAACTGCGCAGGCTCTGATAGGCTCAAAGTAGGTTCTGACAGGCTCAAAGTAGGAGTAAGAAAAAAAGTAGATGCTACTTTGACGCTGCTGTACGTCCGAAATTTCC
>NW_018020834.1:149403-151119 GCF_002006095.1 Pseudomyrmex gracilis | reverse complement strand
AGGCTCAAAGTAGGTTCTGACAGGCTCAAAGTAGGAGTAAGAAAAAAAGTAGATGCTACTTTGACGCTGCTGTACGTCCGAAATTTCCTTTTTTCAAAAATTGAGGTTCAACGTAGACGCTAAATTTCGACTCGGGTTGCGATATTATTTTGAAACAGAGAGCAGATATATATATACAATAAACCGGATAATACTTCAAGCGAGAAATCGACCGAATTTGTAGGGTAAACGAATTTGGTGTTGATTGCCGATAGTCAGGTTTATAACCGCCGAGAGATTTCGCGAGAATTCATTCCGCGCCGACGAACGGCTCCTCCTCTCGTCGCGTTTCGATTCGTATCGGCCGCGATAAATCTCTCGTCATTCATCGCACGAACGGGTCCCCCGGATGCGCATCGAAAAGCCACATTGGTGGCAAAAAATTCATTTTCGGGTCGGATTCGGGAAGATTCGAACGACTCTCGCACGCTGTTCGCGTGCCGCTCGATAATGGATGAGTGTTTTATCCCCGCCGCCGATTGCAAGCATTGCGTTTCGTCGGTGAGAGAAAATCGCGCGCGCGCAACTGATGATTTTACACAAAATACCTAATTTCGGGTAACACACACAACAACACGCCGAACGCTAATACAACAACAGATCACGGCACGTGTTGTGTAAAAAAGTTTATCTCTCGGTTTGAGTGCATCGCACGCGCGTGCGCACACACAAATTTATTATCTAATCGTATTTCATTTCTGAGCTTCGCGCGCGACACGATGTGAATAATATCCTTTTAAATTGTTTCTTTCCGAACAAATAAAACCGGGAATCTTTTCCCGGAAACCGCGAGCGAGAGATTCAGAATCTCTTTCCTCCTCCACGTTTATATACGCGCTCGTCGTCGCTCTTCTTATCGAAACGTGCAAATACAAATTTAATATACGGGAATGCAATAATCCCGCGTACGTTCAACCGCGTCATCAAAAACGACGCGATTGTTCGGAAGCGCGATGCTCAAACAAACTTTTGTATATTGTGGTTGTGTAACGACGAGGCTATCGAAGAGTGTCGCTGCTACTCGTCACGTGTGTTTAAAATCTCGGGTGTTTGCTCCTCGTGGTATTTGCAAAGCGAATCTTCCTCACCGAGCGACGAGAGGTTTAAGCAACCAGATAATGACAATTGCGATAATTATCGTACGTGTCGTCGAGTTGTCGTGGCCGCACGACAAACAAATTTCAAAGCAAATGTTTATATTCGTTCGTTATCGCGCGCGCTCTGTCTCAGAAAAAAAAAAATCGCGCATCAATCAAACGTGAAAGTTTTTTTGCGGAAATTTCAATTGTTTTTTTTTCTTTTCTTTTCTCGCGATGATATTGTTATCACGGACCAACATGTTTTTGCTCTCGCGCATTTGTTCACGACCGAGATTGAACGTCGACTATTTTTAGCCGAGCCTGAGTTATTTTTCGCAATACTCAAAAGACACTCACTCGCTTTATGTTACTTTTTCCGCAATATTGAGAATAAGTAGGATAATAAATTGTCACGGGCGAATAAATAAAGATAAAAAGGTATATTTGGTGACGCGCGTCGTTAAAAAAAAGAAGATGAATAGGTAAACACTCAATTAACTAACTGAAAGATAAGCGCGTTCATTATACGTCCGCATTAAGCGGCGACTGAGCAAACATGATTTGCTCTTATACGCGTGATTAATTGTTTTTTTTTTTT
>NW_018020834.1:147960-148933 GCF_002006095.1 Pseudomyrmex gracilis | reverse complement strand
AATTAATTAACGAAAAGTAAATATAATTATATAACAAAAAATATATGAGGCTCGTAAGGCCTCACATATGAAATTCAACGGGCCTTAAAAAGTCATATTTGTTTTAAATATAATTAGTAATCATAAAAAAAAATAAACATATAAATTACGTCCGCTACGCTTGTCTTGTAATTTTTTTGGAAACCGAGATACGCGCAAGACACGCGCAAAATATATATTAGCTTTTAACGATTACATGTGCGTTTATTTGTTTGCTTTTGGAGATGCTACCGCGTTCGCATGTTGCGCACTGAAGGTTGGCGAAAGTATATTTTCGATACAGACGCGAAACTGCAAGTTCGAGATTGAAACTTTGTTCTCTCTCTCTCTCTCTCTCTTTCTGCGAGATCAAAGCGCGACTGGAAAATGTGAAAACTTACGGAAATCACTTACGAAATCGTTTATTGTGACTGCTCGAAGACCCCGGACGAGTCGAGCATTCTGTTTTCTGATTGCGTCAGAAATTCACAGACGAACTCTCGCGTAAACCGCCTTTATCGCAATAACATTTATGGATTATCGTGGAATTACGTATATACGACGCTCGAAAGAAATACAGAAAAATCTCTCTCTCTCTCTCTCTGTCGCAAGAGAACAACGCATTATCTCGCGATATATAAACTTTCGGTCGATTATTGCTCGATGTTACTTAACATTTGTTACGTACGCGCGCGCAAACACTGACGAGAGTCAGTACGCGCGGTATTTTCCACTGCTATAAGGAAAGTATTAAATTCGAAGAGAAGATAAAGTTGTTTCACAAAACGTCCCGAGTCGAAATTTAGCGTCTACATTGAACCTCAATTTTTGAAAAAAGGAAATTTCGGACGTACAGCAGCGTCAAAGTAGCATCTACTTTTTTTCTTGCTCCTACTTTGAGCCTATCAGAGCCTATTTTGAGCCTATCAGAGCCTGCAATGCGCAGTCTGATCTG
>NW_018020834.1:115665-147510 GCF_002006095.1 Pseudomyrmex gracilis | reverse complement strand
GCAGTCTGATCTGAGAATTGAACCCTACTTTAAAACTTTAGCAGGAAAAAAGAAAATTTCAGACGTACAGCAGCGTCAAAGTAGGATCTACTTTCTCTCTTACTCCTACATAAAAAAAGAAAAATTGAGGTTCAATGTAGACGCTAAATTTCGACTCGGGGTGACAACGAAGATAATGACAATTATCTCGAGGCAAATCTTACGAAGATCCCGAACAGTCGCTGATTCGACACGAATTGTTTTGTTACGCGATCGATAGATTCTTAAATTTAAAAAATTACGAGAGAAAACACGCGATTGTTTCGCGTCTTACACATTTGTAAACGACACGATGTTATTATCTACCTACGGGAAAAAAAAAAAAAAAGACCAGACTTTTTGTCAACTTCGTGATCGATGTCGGGAGAAAACACAAAAGTGTGTGTGTTCGATGCATGACGCGCAAAGTCAATATTGTGCGACACCCACAATCAATACGAGCGAACGAGAGAGTTTATTTTTGTATCACACAGTAGGCCGCCTTCTTCGCATCAATCGGATCGATAACCTTCAATGGCCGTCATTATTATTATTAGAGACCTTGGAGAACACGGGTCTAAAAATAAACGCGCGATGTTTAAATTTATATACCGCGCTTTCGCGGTATAAAAAAAAAAAAAAAAAAAAGACATCGTCCGATGTCAATTTTTTATGACATTGCTTTCTCTCTCTCCCTCTCTCTCTTTTTCGTGGAAAACTAAAACTAACAAATTGTCGTATTAATATTCGAACAACACGGAAAAAAAAGATTTGCTAAAACAGCAAGAAATTAGTTACTACTATATGGCCGGCAAAAAAACATTTGTTAAGTTTAGTAAAATTTTTGTTTTGCCAACAAAATATTTTGTTGACGAAACAAAAAATTTCCTAGAGTCAACCATTTTTTTTTTGCTGACTATATAACAGCAAAACTTTTTTTTCCGTGAACGCGAAGAGATTTTCAGTTCTCGTTCTTCTTCTTTTTCGTGTGTCAACTCTGTTTATATTATGGCCCGATAATGACAAATGTTTCAATAATTAATTTATTTATCGATTCTCGGAGCGTTGTCTCATCGTCAGAATTGCTGGTTGCAGGTTTTACGTTGCATGACTGTTTTAAATAATTTATATGTTCGCGCGCGCACATATATATATATATATATGTATATTATATTAATATATATATATATACGCTATACACTGGGGGAGTGTAAATTGTTTGATAAGCGCGCGCGGCCTTGATGAAACTCCCATCCAATGTTCGTACAAATCCGACCTAGCGAGCATACTGATGTATGATCCCTCTCGACTGCTCTATCACGGAAGTGAATCGTTTAAAGTATACTACTCCGTGCAAAAGAGAGACAGAGAGAGAGAGTGTGTGTGTGTGTCGGCCGATTTTGCACGATTGAAATCGTTCGGCGTGAAAATTCGCCGTGGCAAATTATACCGTTCCTTGCAACAGGCACAGGTTTCGCAATTAGAATCCGATTGTTACGGTTCTCGACATATTAGCTATTTCCGCTCGTAAACGTGGAAGAGATACATCGATTCGGAGACAATGCTATGAGAACGTAGAACAGCTACGTAGATATAGCTGCTGATAAAACTATATTTTCTCTTTTTGTTCCTTTATTTCGATACAAATTACACACTCGTTGTATTGATCACTCTGTGTGAGAAAATTAACATCGATGACGATGATGTACGTGATTTGATCAAATAACACCCGTATTTTGCGCGTGTCTCCCCGTATTTAGTAGCAGAGGAAAAAAGAAATAGCGAATAAGGTAGTGCAACACGTTCATTTGATGAATTTATTTTTGCTGTTTCCGCTTTACGAGAAGTCATTTTGTTCGAGAGTGTTTTTTTTTTGTAAGTTTCAAGTTTTTTCACTCCGTCGATTTTTAAGACGAAATTAATTGAAAGCGTTTGAACCACTCGGAACACACGGCTCGGAGCAACCTTCGCCGAGGGCCGTTTTCAAAAGTTCATGTTTCTGTCGTCGTCGTCATCGTCGTCGTCTTTTCAAGTTGAAAACAAAATTTCACGCACACAGACGCGCTGTTACTTAAATTATAGTTCCATCTTAAAAATCGCTGAGGTGAAAAAACTTGAATTTAAAAAAATCACTATCAAGCAAAAGGACTTTTTATATACACAAAGCGCAAAAAACAGTAATAAACTCACTACCGCATTCGAGTCGAAATTTAGCGTCTACGTTGAACCTCAATTTTTGAAAAAAAGAAAAAAGAAATTTCGGACGTACGAGCAGCGTCAAAGTAGCATCTACTTTTTTTCTTACTCCTTACTTTGAGCCTATCAGAGCCTGCAATGCGCGGTCTGATCTGAGAATTGAACCCTACTTTGAAACTTTAGCAGGAAAAAAAATTTCGGACGTAAAGCGGCGTCAAAGTGGGATCTACTTTCTCTCTTACTCCTACATAAAAAAAAGAAAAATTGAGGTTCAATGTAGACGCTAAATTTCGACTCGGGTGAGTATATGTTACAATATATATTTGTCACTATTTTCCACCTTCGCTTGTTAAATATGGAAAAAAAAAAAAAAAACATGCATTTCGAGTATTATTTGATGATTAAACCCACAAGAGTACAAAAATATTTTCGAATTGTCCACGATACAACAATTATTTTATCGCTTGCCTATACGTGTTGTGTATATTATTTCCCACACCGAAAAAATTATATTCTCGTAAGTAGATTTTATACTTAAAAAATCTTCTTAAAGATTTTAGATGATATTCTTCCGAAATTAAGAATATATTCTTAATAAATAAATTATTAAGAATATAGTCTTTTTCGATAGTGAGATATATATGTTTTTCTATAGAGGCTTTTTATATTCTAATCAGTATATATTCTTATCAATATTACTATTTAGAGGATTTTTCTCTTAAAATAAAAAACTCTTCTTGGCGCCTATTTTAGTATAAAATATACTTAAAGTAAGTGGGATATCTTCAAAACAAGAATACTATTTTTTCGGTGTACGTGTATATATATATATACACCGAAAAAATTATATTCTTGTAAGTAGAAGATTTTATACTTAAAAAATCTTTTTAAAGATTTTAGATGATATTCTTCCAAAATTAAGAATATATTATTTATTTAAGAATATAGTCTTTTTCGATAGTGAGATATATATGTTTTTCTATAGAGGCTTTTTATATTCTAATTAGTATATGTTCTTATCAATATTACTATTTAGAGAATTTTCCTCCTAAAATAAGAAACTCTTCTTGGCGCCTATTTTAGTATTAAATATACTTAAAGTAAGTGGGATATCCTCAAAACAAGAATACAATTTTTTCGGTGCAACAAACAGTTAACAGCAACATATCTTTTACGTTTATTATACGCTTCACGTAAATAGAAATAAAACCATTAAACATGTTAATTCGATCCGGAAACGTTAGAAAAGAAAAAAAAAAGATTTTATATCTTCGCGAGAATTTTAAGAACTTGCGCAGACGGCGGGCGGGTTGATTTGTTTTGTTTTTTTTAATTCATACTCACAGGTTCAACGATCCGCGAAATGATGACAAATCCACGACCGAGAGACCGACCGACTTCGATCTATCTGTCCGTGAGAACGTGATTTGTTTTCACATCTAAAACGCCGCGATGAATTGCCCGCGAGTTGTTATATTACGCGCGGGGCGAAAATAACGAGTTAAAAATATATCGGAAGTGCTCGAAGTGCTATTTTGTTCGCGGATATTACTCCTATATGTCACGCGCTATTTACGCGAAAACAGTGAAGGTGTACTCGATCGTTCGCATAAACGTAATAATTGTGCATATATATATATATTCGATTACAACATTCGATCAAACAACACGCTGATAATTTTATTTTCGCAACGGTGTAAAAACATTTCGCGCACGAGCAGACAAATTCACTAACCCGTGATATATACATATATATATCGATACCCCTCGCGATAAACGCACTATCGAAGCTCCCCCGATCTATCGGGAAAAAAGCAAAAACAAAAAAAACATCCCCCGCAAACATCCCGTTTCCTCGTCGCGACGGAGTCTCTCATTTCCATCCTTTGAGCGAGTCAGATAACGCGTTGAGTGTCGCTACACGTCTCTCCCTTCTTCCTCGATACTCCGATTCAAAATGAAGGAAAAACACGCTCTCGCCCGAGATAGCGCGCCCCGTGTATATTTTCTGCATTCTCTGAAAATAACGGGATTCTGGGAGACGCGTCACACGTTTTTTCACAGGAAGCCGAACGCACTCCCGAACGGCGCCGGTTTGACCGTCGCGGGGGCTAGAGAGAGATTACACAATGGGATCGGCAAAGGGGAAGTCCCTCCGCGCGAAACAATAACGCGCGAGAACCCTCCCGCCGCGGAAATAAAAACAAAATGTCAGACACACCGATATGACGACAAACAAAAAATAAAACGACACCGAAAGACAATCCCCCGGTGAAAACCAATTTTGTTTGAAAACAAAATATATTAATAACAAAAATTGTTTTCGTAATTGAAAATAACGAAATAACGACTCTCTAATAAAAAATTAATTAAATTGTTGATGTTGAAAGTGGGTTAAAAATGTTCTTGAGATATACAGGGTGTCTCATAATGACCGTATCACCGCTCGTAGGCAGGTAGAAGAGATTATACCGAGTCGAAAAGTCCTGAACCATTTTTTTCTGTTACGTATGATAAAGGAATAATTATTGAATAAAGTAAGCCAATCAGCGCCGACCTTTAGCCGAACGCACGCCACAGTGAACCACGCGCCTGATATGCGTGAGCGCATCGCGCGGCATCGCAATTCCGGAGAAGACAGGATTTAATCCTTTGCCGCAACAAAGTAACACGCGCTTTACGTATTACGGATCATTATAAACGGAAAAGCAGAGAGTAAGTTGCTCGTACTTCCACCAGGTTGCAGCACGCGCAGGAAACGCACAAGTGCAGAGATTATAAAAGAAAAAAACAAAAAAATTGTGCCACGGGAAGTAAATTGATTCAGACAACCCATTAGTTGATTAGACTCGTAATTGTTTCGATAATTTATGGATTTGCTACAAAAAAAAAAAAAGAAACTACTCTCTCCGGATAATGAAAGTTTGTACTTAATGAAAAAATTATGTTAAAACAAACGAACGAGATGTGAATTTCCGTTGACGTGTCTGACTTTTTCAAGCGACGCAAAAAGATGCGCATTTTAATAAAAAGGTTTGCGAAGAAATAGCGCGAGTTTTTTTTTTTATCGCACAGCCGGGATTTTTTATCTCTTTGGATTTCGTGAATCACACGCACACACATTGAGATAAAAACCGGAATGAGCATATGAGGCACGTGTGCGGAAAGAAAATCATTAAAGGAAATTCGAAACCTTGACTGACAAATGGACCAGTCAGGTGCAAACTGCAACAACACCGCTCGCCTCGCCTTCGCAACAGCACCGCTAAATATACGGGCGGGCTTCGCCGCGCACCTGTGCAGGCTGCGAAGGTGCCGCCGCGTTGCAGCTTGCGTGCACACACGATCGTGGTGTTCGAGATGTGTTTTCGCACACGCGACTCGCCACAACGGTGAAAGGAAACCGGCGGCGAAAACGCGGCATTACGCGATTGACAGACGCGGAATGCGCGCGCGCGCGGCTCAATTACTTCTCGCAGATTTTCCTCCGTCCGTCCGCGAAGGCGGCGGAGAGAGACCCGAGAAGCTTTCGTAATATTGGAAAGTATCGCGGCACATTGTCCTTTGCGACCGAGATACAATAATAATCTCGAGATCTCTCTCCGATGTACACGCCACGCCCTGTGTGTCGCGAAGAATCATAAATTTTACAAAAAAAATAAAAAAACAAACAAACAAACAAACGATTAGAGTTTTCTGAAAATTAAAAACTCAAAGATTTTTGTTTCCGCAAACATCGGTGGTCTTATTGTTTTTTTTAAAGAAATTACGAGATGGTATTAAAAAAAGTAATTAAAATTTCAAATTCTCGAGATTTAACCCTCGGAGAACGCACTGGGGTCAATTTGACCCTGTTCGTCGACTCTGATCAAAATATTTTGCTTCAATTTTGCTTTTTTGTAACATATTTTTTACAATTTTAATAATGTTAACGACACTTCAAAATTATATAGGCGTATTCAAAAACTGTTCAAAATATATCCGAAAATTTTTTTCAAGCCAATCGGATAAGTGCATTTTAAACGGTGGCATCTCAAAAAGTGGACGGGGTCAAATTGACCCAGATTGTTCTTCTTGATTGAAAAATAAGGTGTGTTACCCGAGAGTTGAGTAATAAGACGAAAAAATATATTTTTATTTCTCAATAATCCTTAAATTAATTTCGGATTTTAATCATCGTAATCGGTTTGCTCTCCAATATAAACGTTAACGCACGAAGAGACTCTCGGCGCGGTTTACGAGTTAAACAATTCGAGCGGCCCAATTAAGCGGCGTTCGATAAAAGCTTTTGCGAGATCAATTATGCGAGTTTGACGATCGGGTTTCGCTTATTGTTACTCTCTCTCTCTCTCTCTCTCTCCTTCTCGAGAGTTTGTTTCGTAAAAACCCGGACTTCGAAGAAGCCCATGAATTTCTTCTCGAACAAATCTTCGTGGAAAAGAGATGCGAGAGATGATCTCTCGTTCGCGGACTTCAAATTGTTATAACGTCGGTCATAAAGTCGCGCGAAGCGCCACAAAAGAATAAACGCGGAAAGAAAAACAAACGACGATTCTAAATGGCATCGTGGGGTTGTGGGAGCCGCGAGTTACTTCGAAATGAGAATTTTACTTTTTTTTTTTTTGTTTTTGTTTTATCGCGCTGATTATATTATATTCTTCTGAAATTAAGAACATATTCTTAATTTAAGAATATAATCTTTTTCGATAGTGAGATATATATGTTTTTCTATAGAGACTTTTTACATTCTAATCAGTATATATTCTTATCACTATTGCTATTTAGAGGATTTTCCTCTTAAAATAAGAAACTCTTCTTGGCGCCTATTTTAGTATAAAATATACTTAAAGTAAGTGGGATATCTCCTCAAAACAAGAATACAATTTTTTCGGTGTACGTGTATATATATATATACACCGAAAAAATTATATTCTTATAAGTAGATTTTATACTCAAAAAATCTTAAAGATTTTAGATGATATTCTTCTGAAATTAAAAATATATTCTTTATTTAAGAGTATTATAGTCTTTTTATAGTTATAGTCTTTTTATAGTTATAGTCTTTTTCGATAGTGAGATATATATGTTTTTCTATAGAGGCTTTTTATATTCTAATAAGTATATATTCTTATCTTATTTCAGAAGAATATCATCTAAAATCTTTAAGAAGATTTTTTAAGTATAAAATCTACTGACAAGAATATAATTTTTTCGGTGTGACTTTTAATACACATGCGAGTATTTGATACGCATTATGCGGCTCAGAAAAAGAAAAATATCTATCTGTCTAATTTTCTTGGAAAGTTTGTGTATAATTTTTAAATTATTCAATTTAAAGAATTTTTTTAATTAAGTACACCGAAAGAATTATATTCTTGTAAGTAGATTTTATACTTAAAACATCTTCTTAAAGATTTTAGATGATATTCTTCCGAAATTAAGAATATATTCTTAAATAAATTATTAAGAATATAGTCTTTTTCGATAGTGAGATATATATGTTTTTCTATAGAAGCTTTTTATATATTCTAATCAGTATATATTCTTATCAATATTACTATTTAGAGGATTTTCCTCTTAATAATAAAATAAGAATATAATATCTTATATATCTTATATATATCTCTCTTATCTTAATATTAAAATAAGAAACTCTTCTTGGCGCCTATTTTAGTATAAAATATACTTAAAGTAAGTGGGATATCCTCAAAACAAGAATACCATTTTTTCGGTGTATATAATAACGTTTCTTACAGAAAGTGCGCGAGAGAAGCCGTCGAGTCTCTCGTTAATCACATTTGCTCTATTCCTATATTAGACGGACTCAAACTGGCCGATTAAATTCGACACTGATGACGGCAGCTTCGCCGCTATCTCTCCGCGCACCTGCCTGGCGAACAAACGACCGATATCATCGCTTTTACTTTTATCCCGGCTTCTTCGCTCGTGCGGAATCATTTTTTTTTTGTTTTTTTTTTTTTTGGCTAGTCTTCTCCACCTTATATTACATGCAGATGGCGAACTGGTTCTCTCAGCGAATCGCGCGAGCAATCTCAATCTCGCGCGGTAAAGCAACACAATGTATACATATTCGATACTTGTTAAGTCAATCGAAGCCTAAATACATAATCGCACACAGATATATAAATTGAAACTTCTCCGTATTAAAACTTTGAATAATATAAAAATCTCGTCTGAAGTGGCGCGGCAACTCCGCCGCGCGATTATCGCAATATCCGCCAGAGAAGAGCAATTACAACAACAACAAGAGGGATTTCTTGTGTTAACAGAGATCTCTCTCTCTCTTTATCTTCGTTATCCTTACCTGAGGGCGTCTGGAGTAGCGCGGACGTCTGAGGCAGACGTCCTCGTTTCTCGTTGTCGTGGGTATGCGAGTGGGAGGCGGCGGTACAACGACGTGGCCGTTGGCGACGACGGCGGTCATCGTTGAAGCCTGATTCGTCGAGGGTGGATCTCGGTGGCTTTTGGTGCGCCGCAGCAATCGACGTACCGTGTTCTTGACCGTCGCGGCGATGTGCGTTCCGCCACCGCCGCCGCCGCCGCCGCGTTCACCGCCACCTTCGTGGTGGCGATGATGCTGCTGGTTCATCGACTTGTTGTAATCCACCACTTTCTTGAGCCGCGTCGACTGCTTCTGCGACTCCGTCGTCACGTACATCGCGCCTTCCACGTGCGGAGCAATCTTGCCGGATTTTTCTCTGTTTATTAACGACGTATATATATATATATATATACGTACGTACGTATCTTCTCTCCGCGAACCAAGTCTTCTTACCCGACCGGAGACCGTGTGTGTGTCCTTCTTTCGGACAAGTGGAACACGTCCCGTCGCGAGAAGGCTTCACCGTTCGATAAAGTCTTTTGTGCGCACGTCGGAATTTCGAGACACCCGATTACCCTCTCGGAACAGCGAAAGAGTACGTTGTCTCTTTTTCGGGGGAAAAAAACAATTTGCAAGAATATTGTTGTTCTTCTTTAGCGGAGGGTAAAGAGAACAAACACCTCGTTCAGTGTTTTTCTCACTCTGCGTTGTGCCAACTAATAATTCTTCTCGAGGTCTCTCACGCTCTCAGATCGTAATCGTCGTAATAACAATAATAATAATTCCACCGTTGTTACTTGCCGATTACTTGTTTTACAGTCACGTAACCCTGTTCCTGTTCGTCGCGTTTCTCAACGCGAATTCGGAACACACCTTCTCGGAAGAGTTAAAAGCGAATCGTGAATCACTCGCGAGGAACTTTTATAGTTCCGATCGCGCGCACAGTTTTTCTTTTTTAACGTGTCTTTGTTTTATATACCGCAAGCGCGCGAGAGAAAGTCCCCCGATCTCTTCCGCTCCCTTTCACGATTCTTTGCTTCTTCTTCTGTTCGACTCTGATCTATCCGCGCTAGAGATATCTCTCTCGTCGTTTCCCTAAGCGCGAAACACACAGGATGCACGAGAGCTGTTGTTGTTGTTGGGGCACCACCAACGTTGCTCCGCTCGGTAAAAACTCCGGGGAGGAAGCGCGTTAAAAAAGTTTTATACTTGCATAAAACAAACAAAAAAATGCGCGCGATCGGAAATCCACTCGTTCGGCGGGAGAAAGCGGGAACTTGAGAAAACAACTGCCCGATATGTCTCGACAACAATCGAACAAATTTTCGTTCGCCGATTTCTTCTCTCTCTCTCTCTCTCGCGTTTTCTCCAAAAATCTTTCTTTCTTCAAAAAACTTTTGTTTTTGTATCACGTATAAATTCTTTACGTTTCTGTTACGGTTTTGTCAAGTACTACGTTTTTTTTTTTTTATCAAATATGTCAAATGACGTGTGATTCTTCGTTGACGTTGTTGATTTGTTGTTCGAGTCTCTCGTCGTGCGATTGTAATACTTTGGATCGTTTCAAATTCTCTCGGCTGCAAATTGTCTCGCGCGTCGAGAGAGCCGAAGTCTCTCTCGAGCAATTTGTAAACCGCGATTGTGTGTCCAACTTTGTTTTAAACTTAAACTCCGTTCGGGGCGAACTCGGGTTCGGCTTTTGTGCGGAGTGTTTCGTGAGTTGCGCGATGGATTTTGTATATATATATATATATATTCACGTTCGTTCACGCGTTGAAATGCCAGAATTCACCACACACAGTTCTCGTTCAATTTAAACCGGTCGGAGTATCATCCACGGGATATAATCAAGTCTTGCTCTTCGTCGATTTTCATCCACCACCACCACGTTTTTCGATCACTTTACTCCGTGTCTTCGCGCGATCTGCGGAAACGAGTTTTTTTTTTTTTTTGGAAAATTGCCGAGTGTTTCCGCGACACGCGCTCTCCGTGTGTGCGCGCGCGCGCGATTGCGATCCGACATTCGCGAAGACTCTCCCGCAAGAATCGATCCCCCCGAACGGCGAATGTCGTAACGCAAACCGGGCGACGAAGAGGAGGAGAAGAGGGTCGTCTGACGATGATGACGCGGATGACGTTACGGAGTGTCACGACCGACCAAACGACGGTGGCGGCACAGCGGCGAAATGTTACGCGGCTTCCTCCTTCAATCGAGGAGCGCGGTATATATACGCGCATACGGCGACGATGATTAATTAGATTTGCGCGCGGCGCTGTTTCATCGGTGCGGCTTCGACGAGCGTCACGCTATTTGTTTGCGCGAATTCGGTTAGAGGTTCTATATAGAGAGCAAGTTTGCTTTGGCTTGTGCTCGCAGGTGTTGACCGCCGAGAGGCCGAGGTTGACGTCCCCGGCAGGTGGACGCAACGCGTGAGCGTCTTTTTTTTATCGCGATTCTTAAATACGCACGTTAAATATATTATCTTACAATGTGAGAGAGAGAGCGAACGCGTATCGTTACGTGAGATTTAAGGGATCACGAGAGAGAAGAGAAAAACCGAGTCGAAATTTAGCGTCTACATTGAACCTCAATTTTTGAAAAAAGGAAATTTAAAACAACGTACAGCAGCGTCAAAGAAGCATCTACTTTTTTTCTTACTCCTACTTTGAGCCAATCAGAATTTATTTTGAGCCTATCAGAGCCCGCAATGCGCAGCCTGATCTGAGAATTAAAACTCTACTTTAAAACTTTAGCGGGAAAAAAGGAAATTTCGAACGTACAGCAGCGTCAAAGTAGAATCTACTCTCTCTCTTACTCCTACATAAAAAAAGAAAAATTGAGAAATAAATAAATCACAATAATAAAATTAGTGTAACAGGCCAAAAATTAATGGCCTCTAATTCTAATTTTATTATTGTGATTTATTAATTTAGATATTACGAGCTTCGGTTTTATTATATTTTGTACATTGTAATTTCATTATTATTATTTTAAGAAAAATTGAGGTTCAATGTAGACACTAAATTTCGACTCGGGAAGTTTCGTTATCTCTCACACACGGTAAAACTCAGTATTCGTTCGAGATTGCGGGGATCAATTAATTATTGATTATTTTTCTCTAAAATTATTTTGTTTCGCACACACACAATTAAAGGTTAAATACGTTTGTAACATTCAGAGAAGAAAGAGAGAGGTTGATATACAAAAATTTTATTTAATAAAGCCTGATATAGAAAGTTTAATATAAAGTTTTTAATTAAAAATTGCACAATAGGTATTCCTGCAATCTCGGCGCTATTCGAAAGCATTCCGACGCGCTAAAAAAAAATATATATATAAAAAAAAGATAGAAAAATGCTGAAAGCGCACAACCTCGTCGCGTAAAACCTGAACGCGAACGCACCCGGACGCGCTCATTACGTTCATCGATCCCGTTTGATTAACGCTCAAATTCCCCGCGTAGAAAATAGACACGAGATATCACACGACAAAGAGCGCAATTCGCGCCGAGGGTCACTGCACTCGACGGCGAATCTTCTTCCCCCCGGAAAGTTATGTCACGAAAAAATAGCTCTGTTTGTATTTCTGAAAACTCGAAGGTCATCGTCTTCGAACAGAAATTGAAATTTATTAAAACAGCGTCTCATCGAAATTCGACCGAACAAACGAACGTTACGCGCGCGCCGTTAAATTAAATCGCATCGAGAAAGTGGAATTTCCCTAGTAGTTTAATATCTGATCAGATCATCTCTTTGCACACACACACACACACACACAGAATTTTGAAGGAGTTTCTTCCCATCACATGCGTCACGTTATTTAATAAAATGTTCGAACGCGTCAATAAGTCACGGAGAGTTCTAGCAGCTGAATAACCGCAGCGGTGACGTCACTCACAAACACGAAAATCGATGACGCTTAAAACGCTGTTAACTCAACGTAATGAGATGACGAGATAAAGGGATTTCGTTCAAAGAGAGTGTTGCGGAGCAAACCGCAATTTCTATAACGGAGATGTAATAATTAAGACAACGTCGCGTTCCGCGTTCGTGGGCGTGATAACATCACGTGTGTGTGTATGTGTGTGTGTGTGTGATGTTATTTCTGCGAAACATGCGAAGGGAAACTGTACGAGCGAACGACTGCGAACTGAATCCGAAACCTACTTTCAAGCACATACGTGTCCTAATTACAGCTTTAGATGCAGTCGCGGCGAAAGCAATCTTCTGGTTGCCAAAGTGGAAAGTATATATATATATATATAAAATTTTTTTTGTTTTTTTTGTTAACGCGATTATTCGCAACGGTGTAATAAAATTTAAAAAGCAAAATTTATACGCAAATTATAAAATCGCGTTATATTATATATTTATTATATATTTATTATTTATATATATATTATATATTATATATTTATTATATAATATATATAAATATATATAATATTAAAACCGGATACCATATGTATCCGGTTTTCCATATGTGAGATGCAAATCTAGCATCCCGTATGATTTTAAGAATTGAGATTTCAATTCAAAAAATACTTGTAAAAATTTACAAGTAAAATTCGTTACATTTATATATATATATATATATTTGTACACGCATAGTTTCCGCACAAACATCCTGCGAATGGCTCGTATCGGCCTTATTTGATTCCTGTTAATGTTTATATATTGTTTATTTATTAATATTAATGTTTATATATTGGCGCTACCCATGATCGACACTTAGTGTATGGTCAATCCATGATATAAGATACCTTTTTTACGACTTTACTAAGGCGGATATGCCCTTTCAAATCCCGGCCCTCTAAAGGTTAAAAACGTTCCGGCGCGATTGCCGATCCTATTCTTCCGACGGACATTTAAATCTTCCGGGAGTCTTAATCGGGAGTTATGTAACTTCGCGTGAT
Organism: Pseudomyrmex gracilis; assembly: GCF_002006095.1. Taxonomy (NCBI): domain Eukaryota; kingdom Metazoa; phylum Arthropoda; class Insecta; order Hymenoptera; family Formicidae; genus Pseudomyrmex; species Pseudomyrmex gracilis. The sequence continues at coordinate 134,037 of NW_018020834.1, read as the reverse complement.
CCGAGAATAGATAGAAAGCTATACTCTCGCGAGAGAAAAAGAGAGAGCGCCCCCGACTTTTCAATAACGCTAATCCACCACCGCGTCGCGTCCGAAGGCCATTCTCGATGAAGTCCATTATCGAAGCCACCCGCATGTGGCTCTTTAAACCCGCACGATTCACTTAAACTGATCATTCGCGCGATCAGAGCGCCGTTTAAATAGGAAAAAATGTTCACGGTAAATCGAGGTAAGTCGCAATTAAAAAAAAAAAGTTCTTCACTCAAGTTTTATACAATTGCGTTTCGCGCAATTACCCTAACGCGTACACGTTGATCCGCCTCTCAAGTTTAATTAACACGATAACACCGTAAATAAAATTTTCTTTGTCAATGAAACAATTCCCGAGTCGAAATTTAGCGTCTACATTGAACCTCAATTTTTGAAAAAAAGAAATTTCGGACGTACAGCAGCGTCAAAGTAGCATCTACTTTTTTTCTTTTACTCCTGCTTTGAGCCTATCAGAACCTACTTTGAGCCTATCAGAGCCTGCGCAGTCTGATCTGAGAATTGAACCCTACTTTAAAACTTTAGCAGGAAAAAAGGAAATTTCGGACGTATAGCAGCGTCAAAGTAGGATCTACTTTCTCTCTTACTCCTACATAAAAAAAAAAGAAAAATTGAGGTTCAACGTAGACGCTAAATTTCGACTCGGGAAAGACACACGGTACACCGTTCGAGAGAGGCGCGACGATAGAATTCAGAGATAACCAGCGATAATATAAAATGATCTTATTAGATAAGAAGAAAATGCGTGTTATACTTGGGTTGGTACATTTGTATATACATTTTTTTTAAATAGATAACCAGAGCGTGTACCCTTTATCCGCCGATAGTATTACAGCGGACATCCGGTCGTGTCTCGAATAACGAGCGACACCGACGGGCTTCTATCCTTACGGAGAGGTCGACATTCCTAAACGCTCGGCGTGAATCACTTCCCTGCTCCCCGTTCACAACAGCGAGATGACGACGAAACCGATAATTTCTTCGGACGTATTCGAGTCAAATGCCAAAAGCGAACGTATATGCGAGATTTATGTTTCAAGAGAAACAAACGCAATTGGAGCGCGGATATATATATATATTTATAATTTTGCAAAGATATGGAAGAGATCACATCCGACTGTGAAAAAAACTAACCGAAGAGCGAACACTCTCGGTGTTCGTTAATAAAATTAAATCAGAAATGGACAACGTTCGTTGTACGTAATTTACGTGCAATTTTAGGCAAAATTAGAGAGAGCTCTACCAAAAATAGGCCAGCTCGGCGTCTCGGCTTTCCCGAGTCGAAATTTAGCGTCTACATTGAACCTCAATTTTTGAAAAAAGGAAATTTCGAACGTACAGCAGCGTCAAAGTAGCATCTACTTTTTTTCTTACTCCTACTTTGAATCTATCAGAGCCTATTTTGGGGGGGGGGGTAATGAGCGAAGAAGGAGATTTGATATTTGACGATATTTGAAACTTAGCGTCTACATTGAACCTCAATTTTTGAAAAAAGCAAATTTCGGACGTATAGCAGCGTCGAAGTAGCATCTACTTTTTTTCTTACTCCTACTTTGAGCCTATCAGAGCCTGCAATGCGCAGTCCGATCTGAGAATAAAACCCTACTTTAAAACTTTAGCGGGAAAAAAGAAAATTTCGGACGTACAGCAGCGTCAAAGTAGGATCTACTTTCTCTCCTACATAAAAAAAGAAAAATTGAGGTTCAATGTAGACGCTAAATTTCGACTCGGGTTGGTTATTGAGAAAAAAAAATCGCGTTGAGATTAAATGGACACGGTATATATAACGCAAACTCGATGGATGAGGAGATGCATTGAGCGCGCGATGCGTGCGCAATCGGGTAATCGAAAATTCACTTTGTATGTACGATGCGCTCAAGGAGGAAAAATAAACGACGACGACGACGGTTTTCTCGCCGTCCGAGAGAGAAATTTACGACGCGGCGCGAGTCTCGTCCTCGCGGATGTTTCAAGACGACGTCGCAAAGGACGGGTTGGTAAAATGGGTGTGTGCCGCCGTATGTCCGTGCTTCATAAGCGGGTCTCCTTGAGAGCTCGCTAGTGCATATCTCCGTTGTGTCGTTACGATGCACTCTCTTTCTCGCTGCCTACACGTACCCACACGAGAGCGGATACACACAAGGCGGGGCGCGCCGGATTCCTCCGATATCATTTTTGTTCGCGGCAAAAGCGCGGAAGAAAGGATTTTTTTTTTGCTTTTTATACGATCGAGAAACTCCGGCGAGCAACGCCGGTGGCCGAGTGCGAACGACGCGCGCAAAAAAAAAAAAAAGAAGAAGAACCGAATAAGAAACAAGATATTGGTTTCTCGGAATCGCGCGCATAAAATCGACGCGAACGTTCGCTACGGGCGAGATTTCTATCGAGATCGCTATTCTCCCCCCCCTCCATTGCAGCGGAACGTTACGTTATACAAATTGATTTTGTCGCGTGAAAAAGTTTCGAAGATGCGACTGAAATTTAACAATTTAACTGAAAATACAAAAAAAAAAGTAAATAACACGTGTTACTGTGTTAAAAAAAAAAACTCTTTGTTTCTCTTCCGTGACAACCGCTGCGATGGATTGCAATCGCCATTCGAGAATCGGTGACGCAATAGAGCCGGTGTTGAGCCCGACCGCGAAACATCACACCGTCACCACCCACCGTGTAGCAGAGAACAAAGTCTTGTTCAGTCGTGTACGAGATCCGTGTTGTGAGCACGAGAGGGAGAGGGAGTACATCTCGGCGTCGAGAGATCAATGAGATGATAATGATTACACGGGCTTTGAATCAAGAATTTTTAATTTACGGCAACAATCAATCAACAAATCGAAGGAAAATTATTTGAAGAAAAATGTTTGATCGTTTAAATTCGCTCAAAAATCCATTTAACGTCGCGCGATCGTTAAAAACAAAAAAAAAACACGATCGTTATAAATAAATCACATTGACATTTTCAAATATTGCTTGTAATTAAAAAAAACCATCACGCAGCGTGACAGTTTTTCTCCTTCGTCGTTGTATCTCTTTGCCCTTTTAAAGTCCACCTCTCTCTCGCGTTAGACGACGTTCCGCATTTATATATACACAACGGGATATTACGTATATCCCTTCCGGGTTTGTGAGAGAGAAAAACCTAATAGGTGGCTCTACCTTCAAATCTTTTCATTGTTCACTTGTTCGAAGAAGCAAAAGAATGCACACGGTGACAAATAAGAGAGGTCTCTCGCCTTTGAAGAGCAAAGGTGAAAACTTCACGAAGTGGAAAATACAAATAACACTCCTCCATCGCCGCGCGAACATAAAAGAAAATTATTATTATTATTACTTTATACGTTTTTTGATATTATAATTAAATAAATACAAAGATCTTCTATTTAGATTCTTCGTAAACAGACCTTCTTGTTATATTTTATTTTTATTATTGTTAATAAGAAAATTATTGCCAAAACAAATTTTTATGACGTGATTGCGGCGCGCAAGTTTTGAGAACGGATTTCTAAAAAGTCGACGCGCAATCCCGAGTCGAAATTTAGCGTCTACATTGAGCCTCAATTTTTATTTTTTTATGTAAGAGTAAGAAAAAAAGTAGATGCTACTTCGACGCTGCTATACGTCCGAAATTTCCTTTTTTCAAAAATTCAGGTTCAATGTAGACGCTAAATTTCAAATATCGTCAAATATCAAATCTCCTTCTTCGCTCATTACCCCCCCCCCCCCAAAATAGGCTCTGATAGATTCAAAGTAGGAGTAAGAAAAAAAGTAGATGCTACTTTGACGCTGCTGTACGTCCGAAATTTCCTTTTTTCCTGCTAAAGTTTTAAAGTAGGGTTCAATTCTCAGATCAGACCGCGCATTGCAGGCTCTGATAGGCTCAAAGTAGGAGTAAGAAAAAAAGTAGATGCTACTTTGACGCTGCTATACGTCCGAAATTTCCTTTTTTCAAAAATTCAGGTTCAATGTAGACGCTAAATTTCGACTCGGGTAAACTTCAATTTTTTTTCTCACCGAGAGAGGCAAAAAAAAAAGAAATACGTGTCGCACACCGGTGTAACAGATGCGTGAAGTTTGCGACTCTGAATTTTTCACGCGCGCGCTTGTACGAGTTCTCGACAAAGAAACGTTCGAATTAATTTTGACAAACGAAACAATATTGTGAAAGCGCTCTGCTCTGTTTGTGTCACGCGTAATTTTCTCTGGAAAAAGTGCGAGTTCTTTTCTTGGCTTGATCGAGAGAGACTCGATGATTACAGAACGGCGCTCTTTTACTCTCATCGTCGGGGGAGTCGAAACGGGCGGCTCGTATCTCCCGGGCATGAAGTGAAGTTCCCCAATGTCATTAACGTAAATGAGTTAGAGAACGCGCGTTCTTTTTAACACGATAGACGCGAGAAACCCGTAATATCTTTTAAACGAATACAGACGGCGCGAACGTGTGCGGTCGTAAACGTACGTATGTAACTTTAATTTAAAACGAAAATTAATTACTTGCACGCTCGCGCGTGTACGACATAAAAAAAATTGTTATCTGTCTAAAAAAAAAGTTTATTATCCACCAGACGTTCGGCAATTAATTAATTCTCTTCTCCTCCGATTTTTCAATTTCAAACGGAATTTCTTGACGAAGAGAGCGATTGTCCGTTCCACTTCGAGAAGACGCGCGAATGATTTTAAACGACGATGTTGAAAAAAAAAAACATCCGTTGGATGGTCGCAATAACAATGCAATTTTAACGGGCGCGATTATTGCGAACAAGCTATTAGTTACACATCGGTCATATGTGTATGCGGTTAAATAGACTGTATCGTTGTATTAATCGAGCAAACGAGACAGAGACCGAGCGAGTTAACGAAGCTGCGCGCATCACAGATGCAAGGAAGGAGGAGCGGTCGCGTTCGATACATTATTGATCGATAGATCTCTATCGCAGCCTCGATCACACATCTCGATTTATCCTCCGTAAAATGTTCCTCCCCTCTCCCTCTCCCACAAAACGAACCTGTTGCACCCTCACGTATTAGACGCGAATTAAAAAGCGCCGCACAATGCGTCATATCGTCGTCTATGCGCGTCACGCGCCGCTCGCGAAGGCTCGTCGCGTTGTCACGAGACTCTTACGACACTCTTTAATTGGTAAAAGCGCAAGTCCCCGTCTCTCGGTTGGAAGAATCGGCGACGAACCGGAATCGCCGACGAATTTAGAGGACGCAGAAAAACAAAAAAAACAAAAAAACATCTCGCCCGCCGCTCGATTTCTGCATCTAAAACACCCGCATCGAAAGATCGAGAGAGAGAGAGAGAGAGAGGTCGTTCGGATTCTCTCAGTGACGCGATCACGCGCGAGAAGCATGATGATGACACACACCCGAGTAGTTTTTTTGAGTAAAAAAAAAACAAAAACAACAAAACTCATCTCGAAGATGCACAAAACCGCGAAGAGACTTATTTGTTTCCTCGCGCGGAATATTTTACGAGACTCGCGCGCGCGCGCGAACGATGATAAAAAACTTTCCGTACACACACGCGGTCTTGATTTTATTCTTTCTCGCATTTTATTCTCTTCGAACACTTTTGATTTCTACTTTTTTTTTTTTTTTTTTTATTCGATCGCTGTTGATTACTCGCGATGAGTAATCACACTTGTATAGTCGACGACTCATCTCCCGTTTGTCTTAACGTTTTTCCCGAGTCGAAATTTAGCGTCTACATTGAACCTTGAATTTTTGAAACAAGCAAATTTCGGACGCGTACAGCGGCGTCAAAGTAGCATCTACTTTTTTTCTTACTCTTACATGGAAAAAAAAAATTTGCTAGAATAGCAAGAAATTAGTTACTATATGGCCAGCAAAAAAACATTTGTTAAGTTTATCAAAATTTTTGTTTTGCCAACAAAACATATTGTTGATGAAACCAAAAATTTCGTAGAGTTTTTTTCTTGCTAACCATGCAATAGCAAAACTTTTTTTTCCGTGTACTTTGAGCCTATCAGAGCCCGCAATGCGCAGTCTGATCTGAGAATTGAATCCTACTTTAAAACTTTAGCGGGAAAAAAGGAAATTTCGGACGTACAGCAGCGTCAAAGTAGGATCTACTTTCTCTCTTACTCTTACATAAAAAAAGAAAAATTGAGGTTCAATGTAGACGCTAAATTTCGACTCGGGTTATAACGCGCCCAAATACCCGAGTAAGAAAAAAAGTAGATGCTTCTTTGACGCTGCTATACGTCCGAAATTTCCTTTTTTTCCGCTAAAGTTTTAAAGTAGGGTTCAATTCTCAGATCAGACTGCGCATTGCAGGCTCTGATAGGCTCAAAGTAGGTTCTGACAGGCTCAAAGTAGGAGTAAGAAAAAAAGTAGATCCTACTTTGACGCTGCTGTACGTCCGAAATTTGCTTTTTTCAAAAATTGAGGTTCAATGTAGACACTAAATTTCAAATATCGTCAAATATCAAATCTCCTTCTTCGCTCATTATCCCCCCGCGGAAAATGGATCTAAATACTTTTAACATAAATTTTTAACAATCGCGTAGCAATTTATTCGCGAGCAAAGAGGTACGTAATCTTTGTTTTTTTTTCTTCGGTTATATATAAAAGAGAAGGAAGTGTGTATTTGTGTTCGACGCACGGCAGTCGGCGAATGCACACGACGTTATTCATCGTCAGTGCAAACCGGACAGTCGAGGTCTCTCTCTCTCTCTCTCTCTGTCTCTCTCTTGCTCCCTTGTGTGTTAGTAATTCTCGCGAACGCCATGATGGCTGTTGTTGCCGCGGTTCTATGAGAATGCCTGAAGCTTGCCAATTGTCGGAACACTACTCTACTGTTTACACCCGCCGATATTAATATATCAGAAATAATATGCGAGGCACGTGTATATCTCCTTGGCGACCGAACGCGTCATCGTATGGGATACGGCGTCACGCGCGTAAATTTCCAAGCGAGATCAACAAAGCCGGGCTCTATCGAAAAACAAGATATATAATCGTGATTACGGAATACCGCGCGCGCGGCTACCACCGCCGCGATGTACATATATATATATATACATATATCGTCACACTTCTCTCCAAGTTTTCACTATAGTTTTTCGCTCGCAGATACAAAAATACTATAAAAGTTAAAACACTAATTATCGCAACGTTCGCCCGCGCTTCGGACGCGCTCGCGTGCCGCCATGTGGTCGCGAACGAAGTCATCGCCGCGATGAGAATCGTAAATAAAAAAAGACCCGGCGAACATTTATAATCGGGTCTTGGGAAATTTACGAGAGTCGGGAAACGCGAAGTCGCGCATCCTTGACATTTTCTTCGACCGACACACACACACGCGCGCGCGCACGTGCGTCAGACTTTTTACGAATCAACGATAACGATATTTGGTATTTTTACGACGTACTCGTTACGGGAGCGGCAACACACACGTTTTGTTGTGAAACACAAAAGAGACGGAAAAAAAAAAAACAGACAGGGAGGAAGAAAATTTCGTCGCGGAAAATTCGTCGTTTTGTTTCGCACACCGTATATATATATGTAATAATATAACGTGTAAATTACACACACGCACGCACACACCGGTTCGCTCTCCCCGTGCTGCTCGATCGCGAGTCTCGTGCTAACTGAGCGCGCCGAGTATCGAGCGGGGACACGCGAGCTCTCTTCGTTGCTTCGGATCTTAGCGAGTGTGTGATATGCGCCTCGCTCTCTCCCTGCCTCTCTGCCCTGCTTCGCCTCCGAAGTCTTCGCATGTGTGCGCACACGTGTGTTAATGCGTATGTTACACGCGTGCGTGCGATACACACGCACACACACACACGCGTGACTCGAGAGCGTCTCTCTCTTGTCTCTCTGTGTTGCGCGTGTGAGGCCACAAATCGCTCGAATTATATGCGCGATTCTAAATCGACTTATATGTTCCCGAGTCGAAATATTTAACGTCTACATTGATCCTCAATTTTTCTTTTTTTTTATGTACACCGAAAAAATTATATTCTTGTAAGTAGAAGATTTTATACTTAAAAAATCGTCTTAAAGATTTTAGATGATATTCTTCTGAAATTATAAGAATATATATATTTATTTAAGAATATATTCTTTATTTAAGAATATAATCTTTTTTGATAGTGAGATATATATGTTTTTCTATAGAGGCTTTTTATATTCTTATCAATATTATACTATTTAGAGAATTTTCCTCTTAAAATAAGAAACTCTTCTTGGCGCCTATTTTAGTATAAAATATACTTGAAGTAAGTGGGATATCCTCAAAATAAGAATACAATTTTTTCGGTGTAGGAGTAAGAGAGATAGTAGATCCTACTTTGACGCTGCTGTACGTCCGAGAAATTTCCTTTTTTCCCGCTAAAGTTTTAAAGTAGGATTCAATTCTCAGATCAGACTGCGCAGGCTCTGATAGGCTCAAAGTAGGTTCTGACAGGCTCAAAGTAGGAGTAAGAAAAAAAGTAGATGCTACTTTGACGCTGCTGTACGTCCGAAATTTGCTTTTTTCAAAAATTCAGGTTCAATGTAGACGCTAAATTTCGACTCGGGAAGGTACAGCGTTAAAATCCCGATCGTGCGTAACTATTTTTGATAAACTATTATTTGTTAACCATATATATATATAACTCGCGAGTTTTCGTTGGATAAAAGCCACGCGCAACAGATTTTTGCGCGAGCGGAAAATTGTAGACACGCATTCCCCCTCGGATTTTCAACACGTGAAAATAATCTTCATGTGTTTGTACTACAATAGAAAATAAATCCTGTGGCATCGCGGCGCACAGGAAAATGCTGCAAGAGCACGAACATATATATATATATAGACGGGTGACATTAAAAAAATGTCTCGCTTAAATATCGCTATTAATTTCAGCGGATTTTTTTTTTTTTAATTTAAAACTTTAGCTTCTATTTTCAGTAAATATATATATTTCTTGCCGCGCCGAAGAGAGAGAGAGAGAGAGAGCGGGCGCCTTTGTTCCCAACGCTTCGATTGCCGTCGCTTAAAGCGTGTTTTTTTTTTTTTTCATAACTTTGAAAATAGAGCTGATCGACATTATACCGGTTTTAGCCTTGTTTCGCGCATAGAGACGTAATTGTTGTAGCGTGAGCGCGCACATACGTACATGCGCGTGTACATGTGGCACATATGTCTCTCACTTGACTCTTTCGTGCTCGCATTTTTTTTTTTTTTTTTTTTTTTATCAGTCTCTCTGTAGCCGTAATTGTATGCGAGGATAAAAAAGAAACTATAATGGGTTAGCAGATACGGGGATATATAAGACGCCAATTAGCTCGTCGTCGAAATAATAAACGCAAACGTTTAATTATAGCGCGCAGCGACGAAAATAGCTTCGAGAACTTCTTTCCGAGACATTTTTTTATACAATGTGTATCAATGTTTCGACATTTTTTGGTTGGCATTGTTCGTGAGTTTGTGAAATTATTCATCGCACACACACACACACAAAGAATGTTAAATAATTTTCCTTTGCGCTGTAATTCGTGATTATATCGCGTCCGAGCGTAAAAGTTTGAAAAGCGCGTTTTAGCGGAACTTCCCGGTGAGACATCCGGTGAGAATTTGTAACCGAATTTAACTCGGCATTTGTGTATTAATGCGGGTTAAACGTTGCACAGTTGATTCGCCTACAAAGTTCGCGCCGGTCGGCAAAATGCGCGCAACGAGAGAAATCTCTCAGAACACAAATTACAAACGCGCGGAGCGTGTTGTTATTATTTTTTTCGTGTGCGTGTAACACAAACACGCGCGCACGAACACGCGGCGGAGAATATATATATTCCCCGTAACACTTTTGCAAAAGTGTCAGTCTGACGAGAGAGAGAGAGAGAGAGAGAAAGATGTCAGACGAAGTAACGGGGGATACGAAAAAAAGAATGTTGAAGATGTTCTTCGCTAATTTCAGCAGCGAACCTCCTTCGTTATTATTATTACGTACCCGCGCGGTTCAATTAAAAAACGGCGATTCGTCACACCGCGTGACGTTTCGCGCACAAAGAGAGAGAGAGATAACCCCGGGGACTTTTTACAGACTTTAAACCGCGATTTCTGAAACGCGCCGAGTTGTGTGTTTGTGCGCGCACACAAAGAGACCAAAAGATATATTACACCGAGTTTACGTAAACGCGGCAAAATAAAAATTGCCGATGGCATGTGTGACGTTCGCGAAACTTTTGCGCGCGCGCGCGCGCAAATAAAAACAAAAGCTCTCACAGCTCGCCCGATTATTTCTTTTATCTGTCTTTACGGTCACGCGATGGTTTTGTTAATTAAGTTAAATAAACAACGCGTTACGTGTGGGAGAGATATATTATTAAGCGCAATATTAATTCAATATACGAGATGTTTTTTAATTGCAAAAAACCGGTGAAACTCGTACACGTCGTTATATATAGGTGCTCGGTTTTATACAACAACGCGCAATATCTTTGTTTTTCTACTTCTCACACCTTCTAATCAAGACTCTATGTGTGTGCGCGCGTGTAGGTACGTTCGCGCATATTCATGCGTAGATTCCGTCGCGTACGTTTGCGCAGTACAGCCGAGAGAGCCTGCCCGAGTGAATAGAAATTAAGTACGCGCCGCGCAACCGCTCCTAGATGCATTCGTTGCACAACGAACGCATTTAGAGCGAGAGAGAGTGTGGGTCTCCCGACAACGCGGGGAGAGGAGGAACGAAGGGGGGGAGGGAGAAAAAGAGCCCGGCGGTACGGAGGTGGATCGGAGAAACGAGCGGACGGATCCATTAGATTAATTGACTTTGGGAATTGATGCATGTAACGTAGAGGAGAGCCTAGGCGAGCCTTTTTTTATAATACGAGCCGCGCGCACGAAGAACTCTCGTTAGATTTTTTCAATCCTCCGACAAATATTTTTATTTTTTTTCCACACAAACACCATTTGAAAAACAAAAATCCTGCGGTAGATAGTTTTGTGTGTGTGTGTGTTTTTACTTCTGTGTATTTTTTATAGTCGTTAACAAATCGGAATGAAGTTTTGTGATTACAACGTTGCGAGTAGATTTGCGATTAATTGCGTTTTTATTTATTTCGTTGAATATTAATTTAAAACAGCAATCGGTGTAGCCTACGAGCGTCAAGACGAGACCACGTGGCGGTGGTGACCCATCAAAGAAAGTTTAAAGTGAAAAGTTCGGGAGTCTCGCGTAACTCCCACACCGAAAAAATTGTATTCTTGTTTTGAGGGTATCTCACTTACTTTAAGTATATTTTATACTAAAACAGGCGCCAAGAAGAGTTTCTTATTTTAGGAGGAAAATCCTCTAAATAGTAATATTGATAAGAATATATACTGATTAGAATATAAAAAATCTCTATAGAAAAACATATATATCTCACTATCAAAAAAGACTATATTCTTAAGTTAAGAATATATTCTTAAATAAAGAATATATTCTTAATTTCAGAAGAATATCATCTAAAATCTTTAAGAAGATTTTTTAAGTACAAAATCTTCTACTTACGAGAATAGAATTTTTATAATATTGATAAGAATATATACTGATTAGAATATAAAAAGCCTCTATAGAAAAACATATATATCTCACTATCGAAAAAGACTATATTCTTAAATGAAGAATATATTTTTAATTTCAGAAGAATATCATCTAAAATCTTGAAGAAGATTTTTTAAGTATCAAATCTTCTACTTACAAGAATATAATTGTTTCGGTGCATCGATGATCAAAAACTTTCTCGCGATATGAAACGAGGTGTGTGTTTTCGCGAATAGAAAGTGACGTTTACTCGAGGAGAAAATTTATATAGCGCGATATATCGTTAAGCGCGATTAGTCATCGATAAATAGTTAATAAAAAAAAAAAAAGAAGAAAAAAAAAGCGTCAACATGTGCACGAAGATTCATGGTCGTTAACCCATTTATATCACCGACGATCTGTGTCCACTAACTAACCAATTGCCAAGTGAACCGTGTCGTCAAACAGTTTCACTTGTGTTTCGCCGCTTTCGAGCCGCCGCCGCCGCCGCGTTATTTCATCGTCGTAATTTAATTAGATGTTTGCGTTCTTAAGCGAGTTAAAACGAACATCGGAAATTAAACGTCGCAATTAACGTTGACGATCGATGCAATTAAATTGTGCGTGCGCAATGAAAATCCTTAATAGAGAGAATTATTAAAGGTGTTATTTAATTAGAAAATGTTTTCGTAGAGACTTTAGCAAGTCGCTCGCTCTATCAATTTGGTCGATGTGTCAAACGGAGGGTGGGGGAGGGAGGGAATGATTGGATCTGAAGTGAGAGAACACGGATTGGTCTCGGACGTGATTAAACTTCTCTCTCTCGCGCGCGCGAACATCCTTGACACCTTCCCTTTATATCCACGGAGGAAAATCAACCTAGTTAATGCTCGATAGTTTACGCGAACAATAATTTAAAACCGTATTCGACCTCGATCGCGCCAGCTCCGCGCGCCAGCCGATCGTGCAACAAGTACGTTGGAAGGGCAGGAAAAAAAAAAAAACTGTTTATAACAATCTCTCCACGGAGAAGTTCTCTTCGTTTTTCGCCCTTTGAGCGTGTGTGTGTAAAGATTAACCTAATTAACCCGGTCATCGATTACTCAACCGTTACGTTTTAAAGTGCGACAGCACTTGAGAGCGGCAGCACGGAACGCGTTTTGATACGGTACGACGGAACTTCTTTATGTATAACGCAAATAAGAATTTTGCGTAACCACACACCCAAGTGGAAAGGCGTATCGTCATATTACAGATACCTACCCGAGTCGAAATTTAGCGTCTACATTGAACTTCAATTTCTCTTTTTTTATGTAGAGTAAGAGAGAAAGTAGATCCTACTTTGACGCTGCTATACGTCCGAAATTTCCTTTTCTCCTGCTAAAGTTTTAAAGTAGGGTTCAATTCTCAGATCGGACTGCGCATTGCAGGCTTTGATAGGCTCAAAATAGGCTCTGATAGGTTCAAAGTGGGAGTAAGAAAAAAGTAGATGCTACTTTGACGCTGCTATACGTCCGAAATTTGCTTTTTTCAAAAATTGAGGTTCAACGTACCCGAGTCGAAATTTAGCGTCTACATTGAACCTCAATTCTTCTTTTTTTATGTAAGAGTAAGAAAAAAAGTAGATGCTACTTTGACGCTGCTATACGTCCGAAATTTGCTTTTTTCAAAAATTGAGGTTCAATGTAGACGCTAAATTTCGACTCGGGTAAGCTCGCGATCTTAACAGTGGCTTTTTAATTAACGTGCTTTCTCCGAAAGTTAAGCAGTGTCAAAAGACTGTGTGTGTCAATCGAATGAAATCGAAGATTTCACGTGCGAAGCAAAAAAAAAAAAAAAAAAAAACTAGTATAAACATTCGTTGTTCATACAATACAAATGTTTTTAAAAATATTTTTTATACACTTTTATTATTGCAGATGGATGTAAATTGTTTTTTGTGTTTCTTCCTGATAAATTATCAACTACTTAAATCGATGACGTGTCTTTCGCTGATTAAAGTCATAAAAAAAAAAAAAAAAAAAAAACAATCTCGTTTACACAAGCAAAGAGCAACAAATTGATTTACATTTATACGAGGCCGGAAGATATATATATATATATTACAAACGTGTCTTTTTGAGTCTAGATTGCCGACGACGTAAGCGGAATGTTTCCAGCGGAGCTTATTTCGTGTCTTCGCACCTGGATGTAAATTATTTCGGCAAAGTTCCAACTAATTTATGAGCGTCGCATTGAAAAGATCGCGAGAGAGAAGATCGCTTCAATAAATCTCAATGCTGACGACGCGAACGGAATATATCAGTGAAAATCTTGTATTGTCTCTTTTGTGCGCGTGCGCGCGCGAAAACGACAGTACAAGTGAAACAAAATTTAATCTGTTCTGTACCGATATTTCTTGAGGAAACGCTGAAAAAATATATAAATATTTTATAAATTATAATAATAATATAATCAGAACACACATACGCGTATGAATGTAACTCGACACAGAAAGCACGACAATGCTTATCTTCTCGATTACGATCCGATCTTTTTTTTTTTTTATTGCTACACGTTGCATTGTCGTTACGTGTTTTACATAACAACACAATCTGCCGAGATCTAAAACTATGTCGAAAACTTCTGCGGGTCAAACAACTATTTCTTTTTCCTTTTTTTTTCTTTGCAATAAAACGCGTGAAATAAAAGATGAAACCACTTTACATTGTAAATTTTATTTCAGAAACACACGAGGCGAACCGAAGTTTGTCTCTTTTCTCGATCAAATATATACACACATATAGACAAGTTTTTCTTTCGAAGTTTGTTGATCTTCGTGAATGCATTTCTTTTTATTTTTCGAGTTTCACACACACACACAATATATTTTTCTATAGAAAGAGAGACTCTTCTCTTCAATAATTCTCGGGATACGCGTATCAAAATTTAAATTGAGAGATCTTATCCGAGTGAAATCGCGGGGTCTAAAGTGCAATTCTGACGTGAGATCGTGAGGTGGAGACGCGATATCCTTTACATATTATACATATATGTATGCAACGATTTGTACCGGATACACGACCTTAACGTCGTCCGTACTGTTCCACTCGATAGCAAAGTCGCGTGTATTGGCGATACATATATATATATATATACAGGGTGTCCCAGAATTGCCGTACAATCTCTCGTAGGCAGGTAGAAGGAATAAAACTGAGTCGAAAAGTCCTGAACCATTTTTTTCTATTATTTATAATAAAGGAGTAAATTATTGAGTAAATCAGGCCAATCAGCGCCGACCTTTAGCCAGGCGCACGTCAGTGAACNGCGCGGAGTGCTCACACACACCAGGCGCGTNNCTCACTGACGTGCGCCTGGCTAAANGTCGGCGCTGATTGGCCTGATTTACTCAATAATTTACTCCTTTATTATAAATAATAGAAAAAAATGGTTCAGGACTTTTCGACTCAGTTTTATTCCTTCTACCTGCCTACGAGAGAGATTGTACGGCAATTCTGGGACACCCTGTATATATAGCAGTCCAGACGAGCCCCGGCTATAAGCCGACTTCTTTTTCCGTGAAAAACTTTCAAAGCCCACGGCTACAACGGCATTCTCATGTATAAAACTTACGCAAGACTGAGCGAGTAAAATGATTCACGAGCCAGAATATTGCTGGCATTGTTATCTTTGCGAGAATCGCGAGTTCGGATAATCACGCCTGAACGACCTACAATTAGCACCATCATTTTCGAACTAAATTAATCCTATACTATGTAATTTCTTTTTTTAACTCCTATATGCGCGCGCGCGCGCACACACGCACACACAAAAGTGTGTGTCGTACTCTACACGTCACACCGATTGTGGATTTCCAGTTTTTTTTTCGAGCATCACAGCATAAAACACATGCGATTTTATTTTATAGGTTACATATACGTACGTGTGTAATTGTTTAAAAATATAGTTCGTACAGAGTAGATTGTAAGAGTTGAAAACAAAGACTTTCTCTTCTAATTTAAAAATTCCTACAGTTTTTATTAACTCGCTTGAGAAACTTCTTTTAATTACTTCGCAGAAAGAAAATAAAAGTATATTTGTAAAATTGTGAATTTATCGTCGGAGATAAAAATATTTATGTACAGAGTTCGCACAAAAATAAGAATAAAAAAATTAACGTATATATATATATATATATATATCGAGAAATTTGATTATGAACGACGACGAATGATTGTGAAACGCCGAAATGGCACCTTCAGCGATAACCCTTAATGGAATATTCCTCCGAGAGCAAATGTGTTGCGTCACCTTCAAACTTTTAACCGTTCCGAACGAATTCTTCAATCGCGATTACAAAGTAAATATTTTTTTTTACAATAAAATTACACATTTCATTAATTTTTTTTATCGCGCAATTTGTTTACCGTTTCACGTTAACAACAACGAGAGACACTGGCGTTTTTTCTTTTTTTATGAATTTTTTTTTTTCAATATTTCTGCACGATCGCACACAACAATGTAATTACACGCACATGTTTTCCGTCCCACGACCATCGAGTTATCGATTCATGTGACTCGCCTAATTTGCGATAAATTGGCGGAAAATGCCAAACTGACATTTGTATTAACACACCGGGATGTCCGAAAACAGATTTACCGCGGTAATAAACGGTCACAAATAGATTACCGTGTCGACATAACACACACACACACACAATAATCATATCGCTCCTCCGTTCAACCGTAGTAAACAGATCATTTATCTTTCTCTCTCTCTCTCTCTCCCTTTTTCTCTTTCCGCGTATGAATAATATATTTGTCTCCCATTGTGTATACTATATTGCAATTATAAATGTTAAATTGACGTAATCACATTGAACAATCAAGTTAAGAATCGTGATGTATCTTCCACTTGATATGACATCACTTTTAGCGTGATCTCACCGTGATGACAGTAAACTTGGAAGAATGAAACAGAGAGAGAGAGAGAGAGAGAGAGAGAACGCGAGTGATTGCACAATTACTTCTCGATAAATGTGCGGTTACGGAGAACAGTTTAAAAAAAAAAAAAAAACTTATTTTCTTTGTTATTATATTATTTATATTATTTAAAATATATTTAAAACACCGTGTGTTAATCGAATAAATAAATTTGTAAAATAATATTTTAAACGTTCATTTGTCATTTATGTTTAATTTAATTTACATATATACGCACACATTTTATAAAGCGCGTTAATCTTGCAAATTAAATATCCGCAATGAAATATCCTGGTTGGATCTTAATTTACTTTCAATTGGTTGGATCTTAATTTTACTTTCAACATCGACGATCAGAAATAAGTTTTAAACGATTTTTCCAATGTTCCTCCCGTACATGGAAGAGAATCGAGCTCCTCTCGACATCGCGATGCAACGAAGCGCAAACAACACCGCGACATGTACTACACGACGATGCTTTTGTGCGGTCGGACTCTAAAGCTCGGTTCAGAGACGGAGCAATATATATCTATAACAACTTCTAACGAGCAATTTCCAAGTAAATACGCGATCTCTTTCAAATACGTTTCAGTTCTTAAAGTTTCGTTATAATGCAAACTCGCTTTCAGTTTTAATTGTTAATCAAGTTGATAAAATAATAATTTGAATTTTTATATCCACAGTCTCTTTGACATTTTCTGGAAAAACTTTCAAAAAAAAGTGTCGTTTCGAACTTGAACGAGGCTTAAGATCGATCGCGGCGCGTCTTGTAGGTGGAGACCGGCGGCGACTCTCGCGTCTCGAAACAATCGACTCCTCTTGGCTCCTTGACCACAAGTCGGAGCGACATCGCATACGGAGGACAATAGATCCCCCGATCGAAGATACCATTTATGGCGCGGCGTCCGCTGCTGCCATCAGGCAGGCAGGCGGTTGTCCTCGAACATCTGTTCCGCACGGTTTTGCGAATGCGAACAAGCGCGCACTGTGTTGCGCATCGGCAACTTGACACTTTACCACCGGTTGATCGTTTCTCAAACAAACGATGTTAATTAGCGATCGACATCGTTGATTAAGAAAAATAAAAGAACGCGGATTTTGTGTTTGTTATTTTTTTTCGATCAAACGCGCTCTGACAAGCGAAAACAAATTAACACGAAGTTGTTTTTATATATTAATTAATTCAAAAAAGATCCAAAACCAGATTGTCCACTTTGGAAACCACCTCCGTCAGCGGACAATTGGTTTTTTGAGTCCTTTTTTAATAACAAAATCGTCGTTTAACTATTTATTTTTTTTAGATATAAAGAAGATATTTAAAAAAACCACGATAATGTTATTCTTATTCGTTCGCAATATTATTAATTGCAAAGTCAATATTATTAAGTACGGAGAAAAAATTAAATATTATTTTTTTCGGCGTGGCGGAGGATAAATCAAATCCGTACGAGAGATAAAAATCAACGATTCGATCGACGACGAACGTATGTCGGTTTTCATGCGATTGATAAAAACGTCGACGAGAATGTGTTTGTCCTCTTTTCTCTCTCTCGCGTTATTCACCACAAGTCGAAGACAGAAAGACTGCGATCGCCATCTAGTGCACCTTCTCGCAATGCTCGAAGCGAAACTCCATCGGTAGCACGAGACCATTGTGTGAACATATTCGCGCGCGCGCGCGCGTACATCGATAATTATCACGGTCGTCAGAACATAATGCAGCACGGTTTTGAGATAAAAGTGAGATAAGCACATTGACACACATTTAACACAAATCAGCGTCCTGAATCTCGTAAAACACGAAGAATCTTTAGACAAAACGTATTTTTTTTTTTTTTTTTTTTTT